>NW_027512631.1:300000-426326 GCF_048772815.1 Callospermophilus lateralis
AAAGTTCTGGAGAACTCTCACAGGCAAGGCTTTCCAAAGAGTGGCCAAATAGTCACATGAAGCCAGGCCAATTGAGGTCTACAATGTGAGGTCCATGTGTGTTTTGACTCTCAACTATGTCTGGCAAGTATTTCAAAATAACATCATATGATATTCTGTCTGAGATTCCCAGTGCTCTGTGGAAAGCCACCCCGGGCCTAGATCTCAGTTTCAAAGGGCGACTTTCATGGGTGGCTGCCTAAAATCCCAACACAAATCATGGCAATACTTCTCTGAGGTCAGTTCCAGAACTCAGTCTCTAAGAGGAATCACACCAGAGTTCAAGCCCTGGTGGACCCAGTCATCTTTTCCGACTGCCACATAAATGACCACAATGAAAACCAAAACACTCCCAAATGGCCCTCATCTTCTTCCATATAGACACTCATCATAACCTCTGGCTTGACGTTTCCTTGAGGGGCACAGCCCAAGACAGTGTCCAAAATAATCTCCCTTTCCTCTCATTTGCCTAAAGTCAGGGTGGCCTGGACACCCATTCTGTGAACCATGAGTGATCAAATAACCCTGACTTTAATACTGCTCTGCTTCTCCAATTTGAGGCCTACTGTCTGTGGAGTATAGATTCTTGATGTGAATTGGAGTAATGAAAAAACCCAATAAGCCATTGGCTACACTCTGCAGGGTTTTGAAGAACTCATTTGACCCAATAAATCACTATTCTCATTTTATGGAGGTCAGGAACCTTACAGAGGAAAGTGAGAGACTTCATCCTCAATGACTGCTTTTTGGGCCATTTTGGTTTTTGATGTGCCTTCTGGAATGTTACATATTTTTTTTTTTTTGGTTTTAGTGCCTTCTGGAATATTACATAATTTTTTTCTTTAGACATTATTGCCAGAGTTCCTATCTTCATCCCAGTGCAGGTGAAATCAAAGATAATACCAATCTACAGCTTCTGCAATAGCCATCCCTGTACTGCTTGCAGAACTTGCCTGGACACATTGTGAACTCACCTAAATGCATTGTGAACTATCTGTTGGTGCAGCGACTTGTGGTAGTGTTGGGGTATATTTGCTGATGATGTCATCGGTGGTACAATTTTTCCAAAAGGAGCCATCAATTGGCTTGGTGTATCTTCATCCCTTCTGCGTGTCATGATCATCCAGCTAAAATTTGGGGGGCCAACAGAGGTGAGGCAAAGAACCTCACCCACCCCCGCTGGTACAAAGACCTCTCCACAGGTGTGGCTCTATACTGGACGGGTAGTCAGTGACGGGTAAGATCCAATTGCAATGGTACCAACTTAACGGGTAAAGACCATATGTACTATTGGACAACCTAAGGCAGGCACGGTCCCTAAGCCACATGCGTGTTGTTTAAACAGAGAGGCGAAGATGTTGAGAGCCACAGCCGAAGGGGCCCCAGCAAAATTCCTGCTGCCAGCAAACTTCCAGCTGCCGGCTGATGATTGGCTCACAGGGGCCCCAGCAACACCTAGCTGATTGGCTCCTCTGCGGTGATGCTCAATGGGCTGTTTCCCTGCCCTTTCAGACCACAAAACTGCTCATTGGGGGACTTTTTTTGACTCCACCCACATGACCCAGCCAATCGTCCTCAAGAGCAGGAGTATTGTGGGAGGCGGAGAGAGGCTCCTGTGGGAGGGAGAGGTTTTGGGAAGCCAGTGGTGGCAGTTGGGGCTCTGAAGGTTTTTCCTGAGAGGCTGTTTTGTTTGGCATGTGTGGTACTAAAAATAAAGTTAGTTTCTTTTGACAAGTGGCTGCTGATTGTGCCCAGCAAGACTGCAGCATTATCCTAATATTTCTACAATAATTGACCCAGTTTAACATCAATGCAAGTAGATTCCTGTGGGAGAGGACATGATGTGTATTTTGACTTTCATTTTTATGTAACAGTGGTACATTACTATTTCTTCAGTTTACGCACATCATAGTATATATATTTGATCCACAAGTTCACAAATTTATAGGCATTTGTTTCACTTTCAATCACTTTCTGCTTCAAAACACATGTATTCCTCCAGGTTTCTTGACTGGTCTTTTCATGAGACTTCTTTCCAAACACATTATTTCCGATTTCCATAATCACTTTTGAAGCAAAACTCACACATTCTTCATGAAAAACCATAATGCTGATATAACCATTATATATATTACTGGTTGGAATGAAGGATTGTATATCAATGTAAGATTTTCTGTATATTTATCAATTCAATCCATTATTTAAAGTTAGAACCAGTTATAATATTTCTTTACAGTATGGTCTATTCATGCATTATCTCTATAATTATAGACACAGTGTACACCATTTTTACCTCCAAAAATAATTGATACGTCTTCAAAATATTGCTCCCAGAAATGGTGGAAGAAATACTCATGTCACCTGATCTACATATACATTTTACCACAGTAATATTCTGCACACAGAAAGAAGAGGTCAAACTTATGTTTGTACCAAAGCCTAAATGAAAAGTGAGCATGGATTACGGAAAACATCCATGTCCATATTGCCTAATGCTCTCAAAAGTTCATCCTATTGGTGACTACATGTTTGTTTCTTCCTAAGATTATATATTCAAACTCAACCCTGTTGAAAATGTATAATTCTATCACTCACTTTATACTTTGCCTGATATCCTAATGTCAATTGATATCTGCATTCCTACTTTTTTCCCCAGTTCATCCTTTTGACAGACTCTCCACATGTGCTGACAATTACATTCACTCTCTATCCGAAACCCTATTGCTAAAGATCTTTTCATCCAAATCTTATACTCACTCTTCTTTCAAAACCTACCAACAATCTTACTAATCCTACAAATTATTTCTTTTTGACTGGATGTTCTCTTCAACATTCAATCGACCAAGGTACAAGGAATTATGCCATTGTATATTGATTTATCTGAGACATCTGTGCAGAATATTATTCAAAGCTAAGAATCCCAGCCAAGTGTCCAATGCAATTCTGGGCTTCAAATATTACCTAGATGTCTGTTTTCATACTTATATTTCACTTATATTCTTATAAATATCGCACGTTCCCAATACCATAATTCATCCCGCAGAATGATTCCTAACCCAAATGGAACATGTTATTAACCCTGACCATACACTGTTCTCTCAATCTAACTTTACTGAAGAGCAGGGACAGAGTTGGTCTTTCAATACAGAAATTAGGGGATCTTCCACTTGCTGAGAACCTCCAAGGTCATTAAAGAATTGATCCCTGGATTAAATATAGGCAGCTATGAATGATGTCAGAGAGCAAAAGTCATCTTCCATGAAAAACAACGTGGTTAGCTTGAAGGGATGTGTCTGAATCAACATTTCTTTTCTTAATGTATAGAAGATGGACCAAACCAGGCCTATCTGGAGAGCTTTCTTTGGGTGCCTATGGTTGATATACCATGCAAACTTGTGAAAGTTTCACTGGAAGAAGGGGCAGCCTCCAACTCATTGGACTTTGGAAGCAACTGTTAGGACAAATTGGTTGACAAGGCAGTAACCTAATTCAGTTCCTGAAGGAAGTGACCTACGTCACTTCCTTGGTGAAGGAATTCTCTGAACTTGGGATCCATGAAGACAGGTACCCAGAGCCAGTCCCAGTCCCAGTCCCAGTGGGCTCACTTGTTCAGTTTTACCAAGGACAGGGTCAGTCTTTCTTGGTACCTACCTATGTGAGGATGGCCAAAGGCCAGAAGAGCTCTGAAGAGGGACCTTTTCTGAGAAAGCAGGTAGTGGCTCACCGCTGGCTCCTGACAACTTCACAAAGTTGGCCAAAGAGACCAGATCTGAGTCAGGACAGGAAATTTCGGGAGAACATTTTATGGCCCACCAGTCAGAGGACACTCTGGATAGTCACAGACCTACTTGGGGGAAGGAGGTGCCTTTGTGGGAGTGGTTGTGGTTTTGTGGTTTTGTCACATGTTCTGAAAATAGGTAGGAAATGTGGTTTGTTTGGTTTGTATTGGACTGTTTCTAGTAAGTCGTTTGACATGTAAGTGTTTCTATGTCTGTGTATCCCACTGTGTCTGTGGTTGTAGACATTAGAAAAGAGAATGAATTAATTGATGTGTCCTGTCTAGTAGAAAGCTTCCCAGCATTCATGCTGCCCAATTGATTAATGGACTGCGGCTTGCCTTCTGGATGGGCAAAACCTTCTATCTTCCTAAGATCCTGTTTTCTTCCTGAATTCTGGCCACTCTCCAGAATAGGCTCATGGTTTTGTGTCCAAGATATATACCACCTCCAAGCTCTGTGACATGGCCATGTACTTGATAGCTGAAGTGAATGGGGAGCATCTCAGAAAACTCAGATATCAGTGTGACCAGGAAAGTCTCAGTGGAGAAACCCTGCTTTGTGTCTTTTGCTTACCTGTTCTTCTGTTGCCCTAAATGTCAGGAAGGTCTTTGCCTCTGGCCACCCCTTTGTGAAGCCTGAAGAAAACAGTTTTCAAATGAAAATGAATGGGCATCACCTGTGGCTCTTTGCTTAATTGCTTTGTAAAAGGATGTGTCTGAATCAGCCTCTTGGTTCTGTGTGAGGTTGTGGATTAGATTCTCAGCACCTGATGCATCAAAAGATAGATTCCATGTGTGCATTCAAAACAGAAATGGCAAATGAGTCTCTTGCCTTCCTCTATTAGATTCCTGACCTTCATCAAGTAAGAATCAGGATCCTTTAGTTCAAAAGAGTTCTTTGAACCCCTGCAGAAGTGCTTGGGTTTTCTGATGACTCCAAATCACATAAAGAATCTATACCTGACAGTCAGTAGGCCTCAAATTGGAAAAGCAGAACAGTATTAACGCCATGCCTATTTGATCAGTTCTGGTTCACAGGAAGGGTGTGTAGGCCACCCTGACTTTCGGCAAATGAGGGGAAAGGGAGCTTATTTGGACAGTGTCTTGGTCTGCGCCACTCATGGAAACTTCTAGCCAGAGGTTATGATTAGTGTCTATATGGAAGAACATGAGGGCCATGTGAGAGTGTTTTGGTTTTCATTGTTGTCATTTGTGTGGCGGTGGGAAAAGATGACTGCGTCCACCTGTGTTTCAACTCTTGTGGGATTCCCCTTGGAGACTGAGTTCTGAAACTGACCTTAGAGAAGTATTGCCATGAATTGTGTTGGAATTTTCGGAGGCCACGCATGAGAGTCACCCTTGGAAACTGAGATCTAGGCCCAGGGTGGCTTTCCACAGAGCACTGGGAATCTCAGCGAGGATATCACTTGATTATATTCTGAAAGACTTGGCAGCAATAGTTGAGAGTCAAAACACCCATGGACCTCACATTGTAGACCTCAATGTGGCTGGCTTTATGTGACCTTGGGCCACTCTTTCAGAAGACTTGCCTGTGAGAGTTCTCTAGAGCTTCCATTGAAATGAGATTCCTCAATATTTAATGGTTCCTGAATGAATTGAAACCCACAGTAACTCCAACTTCATCCTTGAAAAATGGCTAGAAAATACCATGAAATTTTTGAAATTTCCATGACGAGCTGGCACTGGAAAACCATTTGATGTCCTGTTGCTTATCATGAGTATACAAGACAGTGCCTGGTTTGACTGAGTTTCATGATAATGGTGTAGAAAAGATATGCCAGTAAGTTGGAGCCTGCTGAGTAGTGGGCCAAGAGCAGTAGAGTGTAGGTGTGTGAAAAAACATCTGTGGTGGGGCCACGTGGATCTGCCATTGGCTTATAAATGGTTTGTGACTGACATGGTGCAGCTAGCAGACCTTTGGATGTAAAGGCATCTTGTTGTATGGAGAGGTTTCAGGGCAATGTTCAGAATCATGTTGCTATGGTCAAGGGGGCAACTATGTGTGATAGAAGCCTTCTTGGTACATTCTCCTGCCGATCCTGACCACCACACGTGACAGAACTCCCTGCAGCACTGTATCACAGTTAAACTCCTTTATTTCGTAAAGTAAATACCAAACTTTCAGTGCAGCATCAAATAACATGATTAAATGTGAAGGATGATCAAATGGCTTCACAGTCCACATGGGGAGACACTTAGCCCCCAGTAGCCCCAGTTTGCCTACAAAGAGAGAATTCAGTACTGCTGCCTCGTGTTCATAGGAAAATAAAAAAAAAACATGTCGTCCAGGTCACATAGATGCAGACTCAGCTTTGATGGTCTCACTACAAAGGAAGCTAAAGCTCCTGACAACAACATATATTTCAAGTGCCCAACCTCAGAGGCATTTTCTCAAGAAGTCTTAAGGCCAACACAGCTCCATGATTGTGGTATTTACCCTGTCCCTTACTTTTGGAAACTCCTCTACCACCTTCAAGGTTGTGAACTCCTGAGCATTTTCCATTCCAGATATTTATTATGAACTCAAACAACAACAAGTGCTGGCGAGGATGTGGAGAAAAGGGTACACTTGTACATTGCTGGTGGGACTGCAAATTGGTGCAGCCAAATTGGAAAGCAGTATGGAGATTTCTTGTAGAGGTGGGAATGGAACCACCATTTGACCCAGGTATTCCCCTTCTCAGTCTATTCCCTAAAGACCTAAAAAAAATGCTACAGGGACACTGCTACATTGATGTTCATAGCAGCACAATTTACAATAGCAAGACTGTGGAACCAACCTAGATGCACTTCCATAGATGAATGGATAAAAAATGAGGCATTTATACACAATGGAGTATTACTCTGCATTAAAAAATGACAAAATTTTTACAGAGAAATGGATGGCATTAGAGCAGATTATGCTAAGTGAAGCTAGCCAATCCCTAAAACCAAATGCCAAATGTCTTTTTGATATAAAGAGATTAACTAAGAACAGAGTAGGGACGAATAGAATGAGAAGAAAATTAACATTAAACAGGGATGAGAGGAGGAAGGGAAAGGGAGAGAGAAGGGAAATTGCATGGAAATAAAAGGAGACCCTCAGGGTTATACAAAATTACATACAAGAGGAGGTGAGGGAAAGGACAAAATTATACAAGGGGGAGAAATGAATTACAGTAAAGAGGTAGAGAGAGAAGAGGAGAGGGGAGGTAAGGGGAGGGGGATAGTAGAGGTTAGGAAAGGCAGCAGAATACGACAGACACTAGTATGGCAATATGTAAATCAATGGATGTGTAACTGATGTGATTCTGCAATCTGTTTATGGGGTAAAAATGGGAGTTCATAACCCACTTGAATCACAGTGTGGAATATGATATATCAAGAACTATGTAATGTTTTGAACAAGCATAAATAAAAATTTAAAAAAAAGAAAACTAACTTTGGTGAATGGTGCAAAGAAATCCTAATATTTCTACAGTAACTGACACAGTTTAACATCAATGCGAGAAGATTCCTGTGGGACATGATGTGTATTTTGATGTTCATTTTTATTCAGCACTGGTACATTACTATTTCTTCAGTTTATTCACATCATATTATAATATTTCATCCACAAGTAAGCAAATTTATCGTCATTTTTTTCAATTTCAATCACTTCCTGCTTCAGAACTCATGAATTCCTCGGTGTTCCTTGACTGGCATTTTCATGAGACTTCTTTCCAAACACATTATTTTCGATTTCCATAATCACATTTGAAGCAAAACTCACACAAACTTCATGATAAATCGTACCCTAATATTAACATTAGGTGTATAACTGGTTGTCATGAATGATTGCATATCAATATAAGATTTCTTATATATTTTCAGATATCAATTCAATCCATTATTTAAAGTGGAACAAGTTGTATTATTTATTGAAATTAAGGTCTATTCATGCATTATCTGTATATTCATAAAAAGAGGGTACACCTCTTTTTACCCCCAATGCTAATTTATACGTTTTCAAAATACTGCTCCTAGAAATGGTGGAAGAAAAAATCATGTCATCTGATCTACATATACATTTTATCACAGTAATATTCTGGAAACAAAATGCAAAGGTCCCACTTAGGATTGTACCAAAGCCTAAATGTAAAGTGAACATGGATTACTAACAATATCCATGTCCATGTTGCCTAATGCTCTCAAATGTCAATCCTATTGGTGACCTACATATTTGTTTCTTCCTAAGATTAGATATTCAATCTCAACCCTGTTGAAAATGTCTTATTCTATCACTCACTTTATACTTTGCCTTATTTCCTAATGTCTCTATTGATATCTGCTTTTCTACAAATTTTCCCCAGTTCATCATTGTGTCTGATTTCTTCATATGTGCTGACATTTATATTCACTCACTGCCCGAAAAAAATTGCTAAAGAACTTTTGTTACATATCCTATACTAACTCTACTTGCTAAACATAATGACTATCTTCTTTTTTTTTAAATTTTTTTTATTGGTTGTTCAAAACATTACAAAGCTCATGGCATATCATCTTCCATACATTTGATTCAAATGGGTTATCAGCTCCCATTTTTACCCCAAATACAAGTTGCAGAATCACATCGGTTACACATCCACATTTTTACATAATACCATATTAATAACTGCGACTATCTTCTTAATCCTACCGACAATCCCTTTTGACTGGATGTTCTCTTCAGCATTCAATCATCCAAGGTTCAAGTTCCTCTGCCATTGTATATCGATTTATTTGAGACATGTGTGCAGATAGTAATTCAAAGCTAAATATCCCAATCAATTGCCCAATGCCCTTCTGGGATTCAAATCTTACTTTAATTTCTGTTTTCATACATATATTTAACCTCGATATTCTTATAAATATCACAGGTTCCCAATACCATTATTAATCCAGCAGAATGATTCCTAACCCAAATCGAACATGAAATTAACCCTAACCATACACTGTTCACTCAATCTAACTTTACAGAAGAGCAGAGACAGATTGTTCTTACAATACAGGAATGTAGGGGATGCTCTACCTGTTAAGAACCTCAAAGGTCCATGCAGAAATGATCCCTGGAGAAGATGTAGGCAGCAATAAAGGACCTGAGAGACAAAAAGTAATTTTCCATGACAAACAACCTGGTCAGGATGAAGGGTTTTGTCTGAATCAGCCTCTATCTTCTTACTGTAGAGAAGATGGACCAAACCAGGCTTGTGTGGAGAGCTGTTCTCGGGTGCCTAAGGTTGATATACCATTCTAATTTGTGAAAGTGCCAAAGGAAGTAGGGGCAGCCTCCATCTCATGGGACCTTTGGAAGCAACTGTTAGGACAAAGTGGTTGCCAAGGCAGTGACCTCATTCAGTTCTTAAAGGAAGTGACCTACCTCACTTCCTTGTTGATGGAACTTTCTGAACTTGGGACCAAGGAAACCAAGCACCAGACCAAGTCCCAGTCCCAGTCCAAGTGGTCTCATTTGTTTGGAATCACCAAGGACAGAGTCAGTCTTCTTGGTACTGACTGATGTGAGGATGGCCAAATGCCAGGAAAGATATGAACACGGGCCTTTCCTGACTAAGCAGGTAGTGGCTCACCGCAGGCTCCTGACTGCTTTACAGAGTTGTACAAGGAGATCAGATCTGAGACATGACAGACCATTACCGGGGAACATAGTATGGCAAACCTGTCAGAGTACACTCCAGATAATCACAGCCCTACTTGGGGGAAGGAGGTGTCTTTTTGAGTGTGGGTGTGTGGTTTTGTCTCTGTTCTGAGAATAGGTAGAAAAAGAGGTTTCTTTGGTTTGCAGTGAACTGTTTCTAGTAAGTCGTTTTACAAGGTGAGTGTTTCTATGTCTGTGTATCCCACTGTGTCCGTGGTTGTATACATTAGAAAAGAGAATGCATCAATGCATGTGTCCCCTCTAGTAGAAAGCTTCCCAGCATTCATCCTGCCCAATTAATGAATGGAGTGTGGTTTCCATATCGATAGGCAACACCTACTACCTTATTAAGTCCCTGTTTTCTTTCTGAATTCTGACAACTCTTCAGAATAGGCTCTTGGGTTTGTGTCCAAGATATGTACCACCTCCAATCTCTGTCACATGGCCATGTACTGGATATCTGAAGGGAATGGCCAGCATCTCAGAAAACTCAGATATCAGTGTGACCAGGAAAGTCTCAGTGGAGAAACCCTGCTTTGGGCCTTTTGCTAACCTATTGTTCTGTTGCCTTGAATCTCAGGATGTCTTTGCCTCTGGCCACCCCTTTGGGAAGCCTGAGGAAAACATTTTTCAAATGGAAATGAAGGGCATCACCTGTGTCTCTTTGCTTAATTGCTTTGGAAAAAGATGTGTCTGAATCATCCTCTTGGCCCTGTGTGAGGCTGTGGCTTAGATTCTCAGCACCTGATGGATCAAAAGAAAGATCACATGTGTGCATCCAAAACCAAAATGGCAAATATTCACTCATTGTGAATGAATTCTTTTACCTTCCTCTGTTAGGATCCTGACTTCCATCAAGTGAGAATAGGAATCCTTTGGGCCAAATGAGTTCTTCAAATCTCTGCAGAGGGGCTTGGATTTTCTCATGACTCAAATTCACATAAAGAATCTAAACCACAGAGTCAGAAGGCCTCAAATTGAAAAAGCCAAGCAGTATTAATGGCAGGCCTATTTGATCATTCCTGGTTTACAGGAAGTGTGTCCAGTCCACCTTGATGTTAGACAAATGAGGGGAACAGGACCTTAATTTGGACACTGACTTGGGCTGTGGACCTCATTGAAAACTCCAGCCAGACGTTATAAGGAGTGTCTATATGGAAGAAGATGAGGACCATGTGGGAGTGTTTTGGTTTCAATTGTGGTCATTTGTGTGGCGGTTGGAAGAGATGACTGTTCCACTGGGCTTGAACTCTGGTGTGATTCCCCTTACAGACTGAGTTCTTTAACTGACCTCAGAGAAGTATTGCCATGAATTGTGTTGGGATTTTAGGAGGCCACACATGAGAGTCGCCCTTGGAACCTGAGATCTAGGCCCAGGTTGGATTTCCACAGAACATTGGGAATTTCAGCCCGGATATAACATACAATTTTTCTTAAAGACTTGGCAGCCATATTTGAGTTTAAAACACACATGGACCTCATATTGTAGATCTCAATGGGCCTGGCTTCATGTGACATTTTGGCCACACTTAGGGAAACCTTGCCTGTGAGAGTGCTCCAGAGCTTTCATTGAAATTAGCTTCTTCACCATTTAATGGTTCCTGAATTAATTGAATCCCTCAGAGCCTCAAACTTCATCCGTGAAAAATGGCTAGAAAATTACCATGAAATTTTTGATATTTTCATGATCAGCTGGCACTGGAAATACTTTGGATGTCCTGTTTCTGATCCTGAGTATACCAGACACTGCCTTGATTGACTTTGTTTCATGAAAATGGTGTAGAACAGATATGCCAGTAAGTTGGAGCCTGGTGAGTAGTGGGCCTAGAGCAGTGGTATGCAATTGTGTGATAAAACATCTGTGTTGCGGCCATGTGGATCAGCCATTGGCTTCCAAATGGCTTGTGACTGACATGGTGCAGCCAGCAGACCCATATATGTAAAGGCATCTTGTTATATGGAGAGGATTCACTGCAATGTTCAGAATCATGTTGCTATTCTCAAGGGGGCAATCTACATGGGATAGAACCTTGGTTGGTGCATTCTCCTGAAGACCCTGACTCACCACACCTTAAAGAACTCCCTCCACCACTCTGTCCCATTTTTACTTTTTGTATTTTTTGAAGCAAATACCAAACTCCCAGTGCAGCAGCGAGAAACACCACGAAAAGTGGAGGATGACCAATTGGCTTCACAGTCCACACTGAAAGACACTTAGACCCCAGTGTCCATAGTTTACCTACAAAGAGAGAATTCACCACTGCTGCCTCATGTTCATTGGATAATAAGAAACCATGTCCTCCAAGTAACATAGATGCAGACCCAGCTTTCATGGTTTCTCTACAAAGGAACTAAATCTCCTCAGAACATCAAATACTTCAAGTGCCCACTCTTAGAGGCAGTTTCTCAAAAAGTATTTAGGCCCGCAGAGCTACATGTTTGTGGAATGTTTACCCTGTCCCTTACTTTTAGAATCTTCTCTACCACCTCCAAAGTTGTAAACTCCAGAGTATTTTCCATTCCAGATATATATTCACAGATTTTCTAACTCTTATCCTCTAATTGTGTCTTACTTGAGGAGAATGTAATGTCAAGGCATTGTTCTGGATGAAAGTGGGAAGATTTTTGTGTAGCACATATTTGCATACACATTGGATTCAATTTCCTATTTTCCATTAGAAATGCTGAATCCCTGAAACTAACATATACCCTATTAGACTCTGACTACTAATCCTAATATGATGGAGAAAAATAACACAAACATAATAGAAATACAAGCAGTTTAGATGAGGTATGTTTTATAGTTGGAGTTGCCTTTTGCATGGTATAGTGTAGCAGTTATAAATCTAGTCAATTATTTGTTGAAATAGTTCTCCGTGTGTTTTTAAAGTTAACAATAAGTGAGTTCCTGTCCCCCTTTCTCTGTAGCCTATTCAGCACACGTATTTTTATATGCACATATAGAATCCTACCTGGTACCACACGTACATTCTTGTGAGGTGGCTGACTTGGCAGATACAAATTGGAAGAAGAGATCACTCCTCCTAAACGCTGCTTGAACTGGTAATTCAAATGTGAGTGAGCTTCCTAGTTGAACAACATTATACATAAATCCATGTTCAGTAAAATGAATATATTTGGATCTGTGGATGATATACATTTCATGGTGAATTTCGTTTGGCATATATATTGCAATTTTTAATGTCTGTCTCTGTGTGTGTATATAAATATATATATATAGATACACTCTCAGGAGTATTCAAAATATGAAATATGTGTCTTATTACACACTTCCTAAATTCATTCATATTTATGTTGTGGATTTATAATCAACTTTTCACAAGATTATTCTCAGAAATATTCATCCACCTGAAATACGTATTTGTTTCTTAGTACTGTTTCCACCCCAGATATGCATTCACGGATTTTCAAACTCTTCTACCCTAATTGTGTCTTACTTGAGGTGAAGGTAATGTAAAGGCATTGTTCTGGATGAGAGTGGGAAGATAATTGTGTAGCATATATTTTTATACACATTGGATTCATTTTCCTATATACCATTGAAAATACTGAATCCCTGACAAAAACCCATACCCTACTATACTCTGTCTACTAATCCAAATGATGGAGAAAAACAACCCAAACAGAATAGAAATACAAGCAGTTCAGAGGAGGTGTGGGGTATAGTTGGACTTGCCTTTTTCATGATAAATGGTAGGTGTTATAAATCTAGTCAATTTTTAATTGAAATAGTTCTCCATGTGTTGTTAAAGTTAACAAATATGTAAATGCCTGTCTGCCTTTCTCTGTAGCCTATTCAGCACATGTATTTTTATATGCTTTATAGAATCCTACCTGGTATCACACGTTCATTTTTGTGAGGTGACTGACTTGGCAGATACAAGTTGTGAGAAGAGATCACTCCTCTAAACGCTGTTGGAACTGAAAATTCAAACTATGGGTGAGATTCCTAGTAGAACAACATTATACATAAATCCTTGTTCAGTAAAATAAATATTTTTGCATCTGTGGATGCTATATATTTTATGATGAACTTCGATTGGCGTATATATTCCTACATTTTAATGTCTGTGTGTGTGTTTTGTGTGTGTGTGTGTGTGTATATATATATGTATATATATATATATATATATATATACACATATATATGTATATACACATATATATAATTATGAATATATATATATATATATATATATATATATATATATATATATACTGTCCTGATTTTTAAAATATGAAATGTATGTATCTTAAATACACTCCCTAAATTCATTCATGTTCAAAAATGTGGATTTATAATAAACTTTTCACAAAATTATTCTCAGAAATATTCATCCTCCTGAAATACACATTTGTTTCATAGTTCTGAAAACTAACTTCAGTAACTGGTGCTTACAAATCCTAATATTTGTACAGTAACTAACCCAGATTAACATCAATCAAGTAGATTCGTATGGGACATGATGTGTATTCTGACGTTTATTTTCATTCAACACTGGTACATTACTATTTCTTCAATTTTTACAAATCATAGGATATATATATTTCATCCACAAGTTCACAAATTTATACGCATTTGTTTCACAATCACTTCCTGCTTCATAAAACATTTATTCCTCCAGGTTTCTTGACTGGTCTTTTCATGAGACTTCTTTCCAAACACATTATTTTAGATTTCCATAATCACTTTTGAAGCAAAACTCACACACCCTTCATGATAAACCATAACCTTAATGTGGCCATTAGATATATAACTGGTTGGAATGAATGTTTGTATGTCAATATAAGATTTCTTGTATTTTTTCACATATAATTTCAATCCAGTATTTAAAGTCGGAACCAGATATATTATTTATTCACAGTATGGTCTATATATGCATTACCTCTATATGCACAGACAAAGGGTACACCTCTTTTTACCCCCATTACTAATTTATACGTCTTGAATATGTTGCTGCCAGAAAAGGTGGAAAAATAGTCATGTCACCTGATCTACATATACGTTTTATCACAGTAATATTCTGGACAAAAAAAGCAAAGGTCACACTTAAGATTGTAGCAAAGACTAAATGAAAAGTGAGCATGGATTACTAAACATCCATGTCCAGGTTGCCTAATGCTGTCAAATGTCAATCCTATTGGTCACTACACATTTGTTTCTTTCTAAGATTATATATTCAAACTCAACCCTGTTGAAAATATCTAATCCTATCACTCACTTTATACTTTGCCTGATTTTGTAATGTCTCTATTGATATCAGCTTTCCTAACTATTTTCCCCAGTTCATCATTGTGACTGTCTCTTCACTTGTGCTGACATTAACATTCACTGTCTACCAGAAACCCTATTGCTAAACAACATTTTGTCCAAATCCTATACTCACTCTTCTTTCTAAACCTACCGAGAATCTTCCGAATCCTACCGACTATCCCTTTTGACTGGAAGTTCTCTTCTACATTTAATCATCCATGGTACACTGACCTAAGCCATTGTATATCGATTTACCTGACACATCAGTGCAGAACATAATTCAAAACTACGTATCCCAATCAAGGGCCCAATGCCCTTTTGGGCTTCAAATCTTAGCTAGATTTCTGTTTTCATACTTATAATTCACCTATATATTCTTGTAATTATCGCAGTTTCCCAATACCATTATTCATCCCGCAAAAAGATTCCTAATCCAAATCGAACCTGTTAGTTAACCTAACCATACACTGTTCAGTCAATTTAACTTTACAGAAGAGCAGGGATAGAGTTGTTCTTACAATACAGGAATATAGGGGATCTTCCACATGCTGAGAAACTCAAAGGTCCATGCAGAAATGATTCCTGGAGAAGTTGTAAGCAGCTATGGAGGACCTAAGAGAGCAAAAGTCATCCTCCATGGCAAACAACCTGGTCAGGATGAAGGGTTGTGTCTGAAACAGCTTCTCTCTTCTTAATGTAGAGAAGATGGACCAAACCAGGCCTGTGTGGAGAGCTGTTCCCAGGTGCCAATGGTTGATATACCATTCTAACTTGTGAAAGTGTCACAGGAGGTAGGGGCAGCCACCATCTCATGGGACCCTTGAAAGCAATTGTTAGGACAAAGTGGTTGCCACGGCAGTAACCTCATTCAGTTCCTGAATGAGGTGACCTACCTCTCTTCCTTGATGACGGATCTCTCTGAACTTGGGATCCAGGAAGCCAGGCACCCAGAGTCAGTCCCAGTTTCTTACCCAGTGGGCTCAGTTGTTTGGAATAACAAAGGACAGAGTAAGTCTTCCTTGATACCTACTGATGTGAGGATTGCCAAATGCCAAGAGAGCTCTAAAAAGGGGAATTTCCTGAGAAAGCAGGTAGTGGCTCACCACTGGCTCCTGAAAACTTCACAGTGTTGGCCAAGGTGACCAGATCTGAGAAGGACAGGCCATTTCAAGGAAACATAGTATGGCCCATCATTCAGAGTACATTCCAATTAGTCACAGACCTACTTGAATAAAGGAGGTGTCGTTGTGGGTGTGATTGTGATTTTGTGGTTATGTCTCATGTTCTGAGAATAGGTAAGAAAGGCGGTTTGTTTGCTTTAGAGTGGACTGTTTATAGTAAGTCATTTGACAAGGTGATTGTTTGTATGCCTGTGTATCCCACTGTGTCCGTGGTTGTAGACATTATAAAAGATAATGCATCAATGGATGTGTCCTGTCTAGTAGAAAGCTTGCCAACATTCATCCTGCCCAATTTATGAGTGGACTGCAGGTTGCTTTAGGGACGGGCAACACCTACTATCTTCCGAAGTTCCTGTTTTCTTCCTGAATTCTGGCCACTCTCCAGAGTAGGCTCATGGTTTTGTGTCCAAGATATGTACCACCTCCAAGCTCTGTGACATTGCCATATACTGGATAGCTGAAGGGAATAGCAAGCATCTCAGAAAACTCAGATATCAGTGTGACAAAGAAAGTCTCAGTAGAGAAACCCTGCTTTGGGCCTTTGGCTTACCTATTTTTCTGTTGCTCTGAGAGTCAGGAAGGTCTCTGCCTCAGGCCACCAATTTGTGAAGCCTGAAGAAAACTGTTTTCAAATGGAAATGAATGGGCATCACCTGTGTATCTTTGCTTAATTGCTTTGGAAAGGGATGTGTCTGAATCAGCCACTTGGCCCTGTGTGAGGCAGTGGCTTAGATTCTCAGCACCTGATGGATCTAAAGAAAGATCCCATGTGTGCTTCCAAAACCAAAATGGCCAAAATATCAGTAATTGTGTATGAAGTATCTTGCCTTACTCTGATAGGTTTCTGATCTCCATCAAATGAGACTAGGGATCCTTTGGGTCAAATGAGTTCTTCAAAGCCCTGCAGAGGCTAGCCCATATGAACTTGGGTTTTTTCATTACTTTAAATCACATTAAGAATCTATACCTGACAGTCAGTAGGCCTCAAATTGGAGAAGCAGAGCAGTATTAAGGCCAGGCTTATTTTATCACTCCTGGTTAACAGGAATGGTGTCCAGGCCCAGCTGACTTTAAGCAAATAAGGGATAAGGGAGCTTGTTTTGGATACTGTCTTGTGCTGCGCCCCTCATGGAAACCTCCAGCCAGAGGTTATAATGAGTGTCTATATGGAAGAAGGTGAGGACCATGTGGGAGTGTTTTGGTTTTAATTGTGTTCATTTGTGTAGTGGTTGGAAGAAATGACTGGATCCACCAGGGCTAGAACTTTGGTATGATTCACCTTAGAGACTGAGTTCTGGAACTGACCTCAGAGAAGTATTGTCATGAATTGTGTTGCGATTTTAGAAGGCCACGCATGAGAGTCGCCATTGGAAACTGAAATCTAGGCCAAGGGTGGCTTTCGACTGATCACTTGGAATCTCAGCCAGGATATCACATGATTTTATTCTGAAAGACTTGACAGGCATAGTTGAGAGTCAAAACACACATGGACCTCACATTGTAGACCTCAATGGGCTGGGCTTCATGTGACTATTTGGCTACTCTTTGGGAAGCCTTGCCTTTGAGAGTTCTCCAGAGCATTCATTGAAATGAGGTTCCTCAACATTAAATGGTTCCTGAATGAATTGAAACCCACAGTTTCTCCAACTTCATCCTTGAAAAGTGGCTAGATAAATACCCTGAAATTTTTGAAACTCCCATGACCAGGTGGCACTGGAGAACCTTTGGATCTCCTGTTGCTCATCATGAGTGTACCAGACAGTGCCTTGATTGACTGGATTTCATGATAATGGTGAAGAACAGAGATGCCAGTAAGTTGAGAATGCTGAGTAGTGGGCCCAGAGCAGTGGTGTGCAGGTGTGTGATAAAATATCTGAGGTGGGGCCGTGTGGATTTCCAATTGACTTCCAAATGCCTTTTTGCTGCCATGGTGCATCCAGCAGAACCTTACATGTAAAGGCATATTATTATATGGAGAGGTTTCAAGGAAATGTTTAGAATTAGGTTGGTATGGTCAAGGAAAAAGCTGTGTGAAATAGAAGCCTGGTTGGTGCATTCTCCTGCAGTTCCTGACCCACCACACGTGAAAGAACTCCCTCCAGCACTGTGTCCCAGTTGAACTCCTTGTATTTCGTGAAGCAAATACCAAACTCCCAGTGCAGCACGAAGAAACACCACAAAAATGGAGGATGATCAAATGGCTTCACAGTCCACACGGGGAGACACTTAGCCCCCAGTGGCCACAGTTTACCTACCAAGAGAGAATTCAGCACTGCTGCCTCATGTTCATTGGAAAATAAGAAACCATGCTCTCCATTCACATAGATGCAGACCCAGCTTTGATGGTCTCAATAAAAAAGAAGCTAAACCTTCTGACAACAAAATATATTTAAAGTACCCAACCTCAGAGGCAGTTTCTCAAGAAGTCTTTAGGCCAGCAGAGCTCTATGTTTGTGGAGTGTTTACCTCTTAGACCAGGATGTAAGAAAAGAACACTGACTCCAGTTAAAATCAAATTAAAGTAAGCTTATTATTTCCACTGGCTGGGCTGCCTCTCCCTCCAAAGATTGCGAGAGCAAGAGAGCAACCCCACCTTTACTACAGCCCAGGTTTGCAGCCCAGAAAGTTACACAAAAATGGGGTAACAGATAACAGAACTCTGACAAGCATCACACTAATGGGAGTTTACATTTTTTTTTTTTGCTAGCCCCAACATCAAAATTTATGAGGACCATTAGAGCCTCAGAGAGGGTCATTGTCTGGCCACAGAAGGCCAATATTTATGAGGTGTGACAAAGTTTCAGAGAGGGCTGCTATTTGGTCAGAGAGCCATGCACGGGTGAGTTTAAGGCACGGGCAGTCATTCCAAGCAGGTTCAGAATTTGCAGTAATTTACAGTAAAGCCAAAATGATTTTTTCATGGCTTTGTTGCAAGATGGCTCCCAATTTTAATAAAAGATAAGGTTGGGTCTATCATTCCCCCCTTTTCTTATGTGTCCCTTTGTAATCCTTGATAGGTTAGTGGAAAAGCACTGAGGAAATTTTAATCCCTCAGTTAACAGTCTCCAAATTTTTAGAACTCACCGAAAACCAGTCTCCCTGATATTACCTGACTTAATTAATTACTTATATTGATAGTCTATTTATTTTGGGCTTCATTGGTGTAAGTGGAGAGTCGTCTCTCATTTTGCCTTCTTCTCAGCTGAGAGAGGGTGACATGAGTGTGCATGGCGTGAGAGACATGAGTTGCCTTTTTGAAGTCAGTTGAGGAATATGAGTTGCCTTTTAGAAGTCAGTTCTTTTTGAAGTCTTGTTGAGGAAGAACAGGTTGTAAAGTCATCTGGGGATGGGTTCTTCTATGAGAGAAACAAAAAACATGAGTATTGAATAAATGTTGCAGTAGCTAGATCATGTCACTGTATGAAGTACCCTCACCAGTCTTTAATATCCCCAATTATCAGGACTGTCAACTTAATATTTAACTTTTAGTGTTACAGTTGTCCCTCCCCATAATATACAGTTTAATAATTTAATGTCATCTGATTTTGCAAAATCCTTTCACTAGTATGACCTCTGTGTCTAATAGAGAAACATTTAATTCTGTTACTCAGGGCTGGATAATCGTACTAGCAAACACCAAGCCTACCTGTAGGTTAGGAATATCTGTAGGCCTTAAACTAAAAACTTCTGCCTCTGGCAGCTCCTCTTGATAGTCTTTGTAGCCAACAGTTTTACTTAATTTGGGAGGCTAACATAAAGTGTATACCTTAAAATATTATCATTATTATTATTATTATTATTATTATTATTATTATTATTTAAAATGCCCAGGAATGGCTGTATTTTGGTTTTAACTGTCTTTGCTAAGTGTTTAAGATGAAGCAGTCAAATGACTTTTGTTTCTATCTATTGTTAGCAGTCAGCTGAGCTTTTATGGGAGTCATTCCTTGGGAAACTTGAGAGCAGCTTCTCAGTTCTGCTAGTGCAATTTGAGCTAGGTGGGTTCAGGTCTTGCTTGACCATGTGGCTTCCCTCAGAAGCATCAGGGATGTCTCCCTTTCCTGATGACTCTCCTCTTTGTAGCAAATGCACTGATTGGCTTTCTGTTCTCCAGTGGTCTCATTAATCTCCCTGATCGGGAGGTTATGTGGCCCAGAGTTGCAAAGCTCATAGAGAAGTCCCCTGTTCCCTGGATTCAGACTGACTCAAAGGGCAAGAGTCAAATATTGTTTTTTTTTTTTTGGCCCTTTTCATTTAACTTTAATTTTCAATCCTAATCTGAAACAACCAGCAAATAAATTTTAACAGCCATATATTAAGAGTACTACATTTTAATGTCTATAAGTTTATAATTATTTATATTTTATTAATTGGGATCTTATTATTCTGTCTGTCTTGTAGTTGATGACTTATTTTCTTAAATTAACCCATGTTGTGTTCTTAAAGCAACACTTCTGTAAAACACCAACAGGGAATCTTTAGATCACTTATAAAGAAATTAAAAAATAAAATTTTTTAACAAGAGTAAAAATACTTAGTTCATGTAATAGCTACCCTGAATTTTTTGGTGAGTTATATATTATATCACCTTTTTGAGATCCTAGTAATCTTGACAGAAAAAAAAAATTGAACATAACTTTAAATGAAATAAAATCTGACCTACTGCTTTCGTAGTCATTCTCAGATGTAGTAAGATGGGACACAGAGTCTTATCTCAGGTAAGCAGGGCTCCTTATAAATCTTAAATGCTTTAGTTCTCAAGCTGATCTTTTTTTAAAATATCATTTTACAAAGTTTACATAAATTGTTTGAGGTCACATGAACATTAGCTCACACCATATGATATCACATTTAAAACATGAATTAAAGTACGGCTGAAAGATTTTAACCTTTACATAGATTAGGGTCTCATTAACTTAAAAATACATTTAAATTGTTCCACAATGTAAAAAGTAACATAAAACTTTACATATATTATTGATAACAGGTAAATAAATCCCCAATATATATTTTATTTACCATACAACTTCAGAACACCTGCTTGATATAATGCTCTTTTAAAGTTTCTACCTTATAGAGTTGTATAACTGGAAAATATGAGCACATTAATAGCATCACAATTGCATTGAAGTTTCTACATTAACCAAGTTTAGCTTTTAAAGAAATGGCAGTACAGTGCTCTAAAATAACAGTTCTTATTTAAACATTTGTTTAATTTTTATGGTTGCTTGCTCTAGAAAATTTAAATCATAATAAACTTAATGTTATGGGTAAACTTATGTTTAAGAAATTTTTGTCTCTTTTACACATGACTGATTTTTACAATCTTATACAGACTTTAGTACAAACTTATACAGACCTTAGTATATCAATCAGATATCAAACAAAAGTACTCATGAATGAGTAATCCCATATCAAATTTACTTTACTTATTTATCAAAATATTAGACAAATTTTTTGAACACTGTAAACCATTTTTTTGACTGAAAGAAAAGTCCTGGAACAAAGGCATATTAGACCTTTTGTAGACATTAATAGTTTATTAGATTTTTGAACACCTAGAAAAACTTGTAAGCTTAAATTTAAAGACATTTATATTTATCTGTTTACCCAATTTAAATTGAAACATTTAAATCACGTGAATTAAAGATCTTTGGATCCACTTTTTAAAATTTTTTTTATGAGTTCTTTTTAATATGAGTGCTCCTTATATATGTTAATTTGTGTATCATATATATGATATATGGATATATATATATATATATATATATATATATATATATATATATATATATATAGACATACACCACATAGCAAATTGTGCACACATAATAAAAGTGAAGGCCTTGTAGCTTTTCACAGGTGAAATCTCCATTGCAATGATTTAAAAATTCCACAGTTGGTCAAAGATATTACTGATCAGAAAAACATTAACCTAGGTCTGTAGGAGCAAAATCATGAGCTCAAAAAATAAATAAAGAACCTAAGGAAAAAATTATGAGTCCTAGAAAAATGACTGGCCAGTAATTAGTAAATACCATACAATTTACCTTTTTTTTCCCTTAGGCCTCAAATAAGTCTCCTACTAAGCTTACAGGCTTCTTTCATTTGCATTTCAAAATAAGTCCTGGCTGAGGTCTGGAAGAAGAAGGAAAAAAAGGCTATTCTGAGCAGAAACCTTAGGCCTAAGGTATTTTAACCATAATTTTCATGTTAGGATGTTGAAAATTATGATACAAGTTTAAGATACAATTCACAAAATTTTATATCTTTACAAGTTGTTTTGTCAACAGATATCATACTATGATTTAGTATCCTTGTCCAAATTAATGCACTGGTACACACAGTGACATTTTCCCAGGCTACCTAATTTAAAATTGGTGAAAAAAAGACTGAATGATTGGGAAGTTACTTGCCAACTTGGAAGTAGAGTTCTTTAGTTTTCCATCCTAAGTATTTAAGTTCTCTGGCATGAATTATCTGAAACCATGAACTAAACAAATACCTAAACCCGACTTTTAACTGCAAGATTGTGGAATGCTTCAAAAACCCATTCAGATACCAGATTGGTACAATGAAACATCATCATTTAGACACACATTCAGCTAAGATCATTTCCAAGAAACAATTTATAATATTAACACATTATTGCACATGTCTTAAAGGGCTAGAAAAAAGGCACAAGACAGACAGAAATGAACTCCAGACAATGGCTGACAGACAGAACCCTTTAAAACAGAGCAAATAAGAGAAAAATCTCCTTCTCCAGTGGCACCACAGATGTCCCCACAAGGGGACCAAATGTTTTCACAGAGGAGCAACCTGAAATATAAAATAAAGTGTCTCCATGGCGACTTTACTGCATTTAGTGTCCCCTTTTTGTTTTTCTCTTTTTTTAAGAAGACAGAGGTGGCATTATCCTTGCAGTGCAGGGAACGAAGGAGGGAATTCCCTGAAGCAACAGGGCTTCGGCAGATGCTGGGAGATACTCAGTTCTTCATTCCCCAGCAGGCATTACCATCTGCACTGGGTGTGCTCCAGGCAGCCAGCTAGGGCCTTCTCTCATTCTGCTTAACAAATGGTGGTAAAGTTCATCACAGTTCCTTAAAACACAGTCCAAAGGGGTGTCAGGCTTACTTGTTTTGTTACCCATTTTCACGTTCAATATCCTTAAGATTTTATCACAGAAATCACAAAACAAAACGCACAAAAACAAACAAACAAAAAACATATAGAACACAGAACAAAACACACACACACACACACACACACAAAAAAAAAAAACAGAATCCCGGTGCCAAAACAGAAAAACAGATGAGCAATTCAACGTCTTGCTAAAGCTCTGGGGTAGGAGCGCATGCGTCTCCCTCGGCACCTCTCTAACCTTCCAGAGGAATTCCCTACAGAACGGAACAGAGGACAGAACGATTCTCATTACTATCCTGGACAGGAGTGAATGTGAGCCTCCCCAGGCCACCTCTCTGTCATTAGAAGAGATCTCCCTTAACCAGATATAAGATGTTATCAAGGTGCCACTTACCTATGGAGGCCTCCTCCACCAGGTACTTGCTAATAGTTTCAGTGCGGTGGTTCACTGCAGTGCTCCCCAGACCGACGGCTCACTCCAAGGCCTTGGAACATCTCAAGTTGTGCACCCCCTAGAGTGGCTCCCCAGCCCGTAGCCCTGGAGGGAAGGCCAGCTTCAGAATTTTCAGCAGTCTGGTCTTGTGATCTGGTCGGGCAGGGTCATCTCACTGGGGAACTCCAAAATGTTGGAATAGGATGCAAGAAAAGACCAGTGACTCCAATTAAAATCAAATTAAGGCAGGCTTATTATTAAAACTGGCCAGGCTGCCTCTCCCTCCAAAAATGGCGGGAACAAGACAGCAACACCACCTTTCCTACAGCCCAGCTATATAGCCCAGAAAGTTACACAAAAAGGGGGTTACAGATAACAGAACTTTGAAAGCATCACACTGATGGTAGTTTACATTTTTTTTGCTGGCCCCAACATCAGAAATTATGAGGACCATTAGAGACTCAGAGAGGGTCGTTGTCTGGCCTGGGAAGGCCAATATTTATTAGGTGTCACTAATGTTTCAGAGAGCACTGTTATCTGGTCAGAGAGCCAGGCATGGATGAGTTCAAGGCACGGACAGGCATTCCAAGCAGGTTCAGAATTTGCAGTAATTTATAGTAAAGCCCAAATTATCTTTTCATGGCTTTCTGGCAAGATGGCTCCCAATTCTAATAAAAGATCAGGTTGGGTCTATCAAGCCTGTCCTTTACTTTTGGAAACTCCTCTACAACCTGCAAGGTTGTGAACTCCTGACCATTTTACATTCCAGATATGTATTCACAGATTTTCTAACTCATGTCCTCCAACTGTGTCTTACTTGGGGTGAAGGTAATATCAAGGCATTGTTCTGGATGAGAGTGGGAAGATTTTTGTGTAGCACATATTTGCATACACATTTAGGAGATCACTCCTCCTAAACACTGATTTGGAACAGAAAATTCAATCTATGGGGGAGCTTCCTAGCTGAACAACATTATACATAAATTCAAGTTCATTAAATAAATAGTTTTGGATCAGTGGATGATATATATTTCAAGATGGATTTAAATTGGCATATATATTGCTACATTTTAATGTCCATGTGACTTTTGTGTTTATAATGTTTTGTGATTTATGTGGATTTATAATCAAATTTTCACAAGATTATTCTCAGAAATATTCATCCAACTTAAATACATACTTTTTTCCTAGTACTGAAAAGTAACTTCAGTGAATGGTGCATAAAAATCCTAATATTTCTACAGTAACTGACCCAGATTAACATCAATGCAATTAGATTCCTATGGGACATGATGTGTATTTTGATGTTCATTTTTATTCAACATTGGTACATTACTATTTCTGCAGTTTATGCACATTATATATAGTATGATATATAATGTTCAATCACTTCCTTCTTGAGAACACATGTATTCTTACAGGTTTCTTGACTATTCTTTTCATGAGACTTCTTTCCAAACACATTATTTTTGATTTCCATAATCACTTTTGAAACAAAACTCACACACCTTTCAGGATAAACCACAACCATAATATTACCATTAGATGTATAACTGGTTGCAGTGAATGATTGTATATCAATATGAGATTTCTTTTATATTTTCAGATATCAATTCAATCCATTATTTAAAGTAGAGCAAGTTATATTATTTACACACAGTTTGGTTTATTCATGCATTATCTGCATATTCATAGACACAGGGTACACCTATTTGTACCCTCAATAGCAATTTATACATCTACAAAATATTGCTACAGAAATGGTGGAAGAAATACTCAAGTCACCTGATCTACATATACATTTTATCACAATAATATTCTGGACACAAAATGCAAAGGTCACACTTATGATTTTACCAAAGCCTAAATAAAAAGTGAGCATGGATTAATAAAAACATCCATGTCCTGGTTACCTAATGCTCTCAAAAGTCAATCCAATTTGTGACAACATATTAGTTTCTGCCTAAGGTTATATATTCAGACTCAAACCGTTGAAAATGTCTAAACAAATTACACACTTCATACTTTTACTGACTTCCTAATGTCTCTATTTATATCTGCTTTCCTACATATTTTCCCCAATTCGTCATTGTGACTGACTCTTTACATGTGCTGACATTTACATTCACTCTCTACCCGAAACCTTATTTGTAAAGAACTTTTGGAACAAATCCTATACTCATTCTTCTTTCTAAACCTACTGACTATCTTGCTAATCCTACAGACTATCCCTTTTTTATTGGATATTCTGTATGTTATTCAATCATCTAGTGTATACGATCCTATTTCTTTGTATATCAATTTATCTGAGACATCTGTGCAGAATATAATTCAAAGCAAAGTATGCTACTCAAGGGCCCAAAGTCCTACTTGGCTTCAAGTCTTCCCTAGATTTCTGTTTCCATACTTATATTTCACCTATATGTTCTTGTAAATATCTCAGGTTCCCAATACCGTTATTCATCCAGCAGAATGATTCCTAACGCAAATAGAACATGATATTAACATTAACCATACACTGTTCCCTCAATCTAACTTTACAGCAGTGCAGGGATAGAGTTGGTTTTACAATCCAGGAATATAGGGGATCTTCCACCTGCTGAGAATCTCAAAGATCCATGCAGAAATTATCCCTGAAGAAGATATAGAATGCTATGAAGGACCTGAGAGAGCAAAAGTCATTTTCCATGGCAAACAACCTGGTCAGGATGAAGATATGTGTCTGAATAAGCCTCTCACATTTTAATGTAGACAAAATGGACCAAACCAACCCTGTGTGGAGATCTCTCCCCTAGTACCTATTGTTGATATACCATTCTAACTTGTGAAAGTGTCACAGGAAGTAGGGGCAGCCTCCATCTCATGGGACCTTAGGAAGAAACTGTTAGGACAAAGTGTTTTCCAAGGCTGTGAGCTCATTCAGTTCATGAAGGAATTGACCTACCTCACTTCTTTGTGATGGAACTCTCTGAACTTGGGATCCTGGAAACCAGGCACCCAGGGTCAGGCCCAGTAACAGTCACAGAGATCTCACTTTTTTGGATTTATCATGGAAAGAGTCAGTCTTTCTTGGTACTTACAGATGTGAAGATGGTCAAATGCCAGAAAAAATCTGAAGAGGTGTCTTCCCTGAGAATGCAGGTAGTGGCGGCTCAAAGCTGGCTCCTGACAACTTCACAGAGTGGGCCAAGGAGTCCAGATTTGAGAACAGACAGGCCATTTCGGGTGAACAAAGAATGGCTCACCAGGCAGAGGACACTCCGGTTAGTAACAGACCTTCTTGGGGGAAGGAGGTGCATTTGTGGGAATGAGTGTGGGTTTGTGATTTTGTCTCATGTTCTGAGAATAGGTAGGAAAGTTGGTTTGTTTGGTTTGGAGTGGACTGTTTCTATTAAGTCATTTGACAAGGAAAGTGTTTCTATGTCTGTGTATCCCACTGTGTCCGTGGGTGTAGACATTACAAAAGAAAATGCATCAATGGATGTGTCCTGTCTAGGAGAATGCTTCCCAACATTCACGCTGCCCAATTTATAAAAGGACAGAGGGTTGCCTTATTTGTGGGCAAGACCTGAAATCTTCCTAAGTTCCTGTTTTCTTCCTGAATTCTGGCCACTCTCCAGAATAGGCTCATGATTTTGTGACCAAGATAGGTACCACCTCCAAGCTCTGTGACTTGGCCATGTACTGGATAGCTGAAGGGAATGGCGAGAATCTCAGAAAACTCGGATATCAATGTTACCAGGAAAGTCTCAGTGGAGAAACCCTGCTTTGGGACTTTTGCTTACCTATTGTTCTATAGCACTGAATGTCAGGAAGGTCTTTGCCTAAGGCCACCCCGTTGTGAAGCCTGAATAAAACAGTTCTCTAATGTAAATGAATGGGCATCACCTGTCCCTCTTTGAGTAATTGATTTCGAAAGGGATGTGTCTGAATCAGCCTGTTGGCCCTGTGTGAGGCTGTAGCTTAGATTCTCAGCACCTGATGGATCTAAAGAAAGATGCCATGTGTGCATCCAAAACCAAAATGGCCAAAAGAGTACTCATTATGGATGAAGTCTCTCGCCTTCCTCTGTAAGTTTCCTGACCTCCATAAGGTGAGAATAGGAATCCTTTGGGTCAAATGAGTTTTTCAAAGCCCTTCAGAGTCTAGCCCATTGGTGCTTGTGTTTTCTCATGACCCCAATCCACATGAAGAATCTAAACCCCACAGTCAGTAGGCCTCAAATTGGAGAAGTGGAACAGTAATAATGGTAGGCCTATTTGATCACTCCTGGTTCAGAGGAAGGGTTTCCAGGCCACCCTGACTTTAGGCAAATGACGGGCAAGTGAGCTTATTTTGGACACTGTCTTGTCCAGCGCCCCTCATAGAAACCTCCAGCTAGAGGTTATGATGAGTGTCTATGTGGAAAAGATGAGGGCCATATGGGAGTGTTTTCGTTTAAATTTTGGTCATTTGTGCGGCGATTGGAAGAAATCACTGGGTCCACCTGGGCTTGAACTCTAGTGTGAATCCCTATAGAGACTGAATTCTGGAACTGACCTCAGAGAAGTATTGCCAGGAGCTTTGTTGGGATTTTAGGAGCCCACGCATGAGAGTAGCCCTTATAAACTTAGATCAAGGCCACAGAGCACTGGGAATCTCAGCCAAGATAATCCATGATTTTCTTCTTAAAGTCTTGGCAGCCATAGCTGAGAGTCAAAACACACATGTACCTCACATTGTAGACTTCAATTGAACTGGCTTCATGTGACCTTTTGACAACTCTTTGGGAAGCCTTGCCTATGAGAGTTCTCCAGAGTTTCATTGAAATGAGCTTCCTCAACATTTAATGGTTTTTGAAAACCACAGTTCCTCCAACTTCATCCTCAAAAAAAATGGCTAGATAAACACCATGAAATTTTTGGAATTCCCATGACCAGTTTGCACTGGAGAATCTTTGGATGTCCTATTGCTGATCATGAGTGTATCAGACAGTGCCTTGACTGACTAGGTTTCATGAAAATTGTGTAGAACAGAGATGCCAGTAAGTTGGAGGCTGCAAATTAGTGGGCCTAGAGCAGTGGTGTGAAGGTGTGTGATAAAACGTGTGGTGGGGCCATGTGGATCTGCCACTGGCTTCCAAATGGCTTGTGAATGACATGGTACAGCCAGCAGAACCTTCCATGTAAAGGCATCTTTTTGTATAGGGAGATTTCAAGGCAATGTTCAGAATCAGGTTGCTATGGACAAAGGGGCAACCCATGTGGGATAGAATCCTGGTTGGTGCATTCACATGCAGACCGTGACCTCCACACGTGACAGAACTCCCTCCAGCACTGTGTCCCAGTTGATCTCCTTGTATTTCATGAAGAAAATACCAAAGTCCCAGTGCAGCAGCAAGAACCACCACGAAAAGTGGAGGAGGACCAAATGGCTTCACAGTTCACACGGTGAGTCACTTAGCTCCCAGTGGCCATAGTTTAACTACAAAGAGAGTATTCGCACTGCTGCCTCATGTTCATTGGAAAATTAGAAACAATGTCCTCCAGGTCACATAGATGCAGACCCAGCTTTGATGGTCTCACTAGAAAGTAAGCTAAAGCTACTGACAACAACATATATTTCAAGTGCCCAACCTCAGAGGCAGTTTATCAAGAAGTCTTTAGGCCAGAAGAACTCCATGTTTGTGGAGTGTTTACCATGTGCCTTACTTTTGGAAACTGCTCTACCACTTCCAAGTTTGTGAAATCCTGAGTATATTCCATTCCACATATGCATTCACAGATTTTCTAACTCTTCTCCTCTAATTGTGTCTCACTTGGGGCGAAGTTAATGTCAAGGCATTATTGTGGATGAGAGTGGGAAGATTTTTGTGTAGCACATATATGCATACACATTGGATTCATTTTCCAATTTTCCATTCGAAATACTTAATCCCTGACACTAACTCATAAACTACTAGACTCTGACTGCTAATCCTAATATGATGGAGAAAACTAACCCAAACAGAATAGAAATACAAGCAGTTCAAAGGAGGCATGGTGTATATTTGGACTTACCATTTGCATTATGAAGGGTAGGTGTTATAAATCTAGTTAATTTTTAATTGAAATAGTTCTACTTGTGTTTTTAAAGTTAATAAATATATAAATTCCTGTCTCCCTTTCCCTGTAGCCTATTCAGAACATGTATTTTTATATGCACATATAGAATCCTACCTGGTATCACATGTACATTCTTGTGAGGTGGCTGACTTGGCAGATACAAATTATGAGAAGAGATCACTCCTCCTAAACCCTGTTGGATCTTAAAATTCAACCTATGGGTGAGCTTCCTAGTTGAACAACATTAAACATAAATCCATGTTCAGTAAAAGAAATATTTTTGCATCTGTGGATGATATATATTTCATGATAAATTTCGATTGGCATATATATTGGTAATTTAATGTCTCTGCATGTGTGTTTTTTGTATATATATATATATATATATATATATATATATATATATATATATATATACTCTCCAGATTTTTCAAAATATGAAATATATGTGTCTTATATACACTCCGTAAATTCATTCATGTTCATGTGTATGGATTTATAATCAAGTATTCACAAGATTATTCTCAGAAATATTCATCCACCTGAAATACATATTTGTTACCAGTACTGAAAACTAACTTTAGTTAACGTTGCATACAAATACTAAATTTGTACAGTAACTGACCCAGTTTAACATCAAAGCAAGTAGATTACTATGGGACATGATGTGTATTTTGACATTCATTTTTATTCAACACTGCTACATTACTATTTCTTCAATTTATGCACATCATAAGATATATATTTCATCCACAAGTTAGCAAACTTATAGGCATTTGTTTCACTTTCAATAACTTCCTGCTTCAGAACACATGGATTCCTCCAGGTTTCTTGTCTGGTCTTTTCATGAGACTTCTTTCCAAACACATTATTTTCAACTTCCATAATCAATTTTGAAGCAAAACTCACACACTCTTCATGATAAATCATAATCCTAATATAATGTTTAGATGTTTAACTGGTTGGAATTAATGTATGTATATCAATATAAGATTTCCTGTATATTTTCAGATATCAATTGAATCCATTATTAAATTTGGAATCCATTATATTATTTATTCACAGTATTGTCTATTCATGCATTATCTCTATATTCATATCACAGGGTACACCTATTTGTACCCCCAATAATAATTTGTACATTTTGACACAGAAGCAATGGTCACACTTATTATTTTACCAATGTAAATGTCAGGCGAGCATCGGAGGAAGAGACTACCAGGGACTGTCTAATGCAACAGCCAAAAGTTTATGGGGGTCCAACATGCTGGGGCTCAGAGCTCCCTTGAATAGAGCAGAGAGCCCTGAGAACAGCTTAAGCAGAGCTTATATACTTTCCTTGGAGAGGGCAGGGAGGGAAGATTATTGATGGGTCAGCGCGAGTGGGCAGTTTGCGTGCAAATGGGTGAGGGAGTACATTCTGCAGTTTTGCAGTTGGTACAGAACATTCAGGGAACAAGATTAGCGAACAGTTCTCAAGATATCAACAGTGTTTTGTTAAACATACCGTAAAACTGGAAGTGACAATTACCTATTTTATTTACCTTTCATTCCCCACTTTCTTTTGGTTACATTAAATCATAATAGTGATCATTGAGGATGTCACATTTTATGTCTGCTAGTGTGGTATATTGATTTCTGATTACCATAAGTTTAACTTGTCCAATTTGAGCTTGGAGAAAGGAAACTACACGGTTGAGCAAACAGGGTCCTACAGTTAGCAATAATGTGAGGATTATTAATGGACCGGCCAGGGCTGATAAAAGCATAGTTACCCAGGGGGACTCTGTGAACCAAGACTCAAACCACCCTTTTTGGGCCTCTCTCTCTTGTTGATGCTCTTCAATGCGTCTTCTTAATTTAATCATAGATTATTTTACAACTCCAGTATGGTAGGCATAATAACAACATTCTTCCCTCAATGCAGGACAAAGGCCCCTTCTCTCATGAAGAGGAGGTCGAACCCTCGCCTGTTCTGTAAAACAACTTCAGAGAGAGAGGTTAAAGATTCTTGTAAAGCTGTGATGGTGGTTTTTTAATATCTTTAAGTTTTGGTCTATTGCTGCTTCTAATTGGGTCATTTGTTGTGTCCCATGGATTAGGGCAGTGGTTCCTGTGCCCTTCTCTGCAGCAACTACTATTCCTCATAGGATGGCTAAAGTGAAGGATACAGGTTGCCAGCAGAACCGGGTTATATGCCCCCCTATTTGAAATTTAAATGATCCTGCCTCATGATAGAGCACTAGGGGAAACATCTGCACCATTACATAATTAATCACATCTGTTGATAATTTTATGAATAAACAATGTTTAAGTATATAGAATTATACTGTTGTAGGTATGGACAAGGCAAGGCACCTAAGATAGCACCAAAGACAGGGAAACAGTCCTATTTGGTTGCAACCGGATATAGAGGGCATTGCTTCTGTTGTAATCAATTAATCCCCTGAATCCCAAGTTTAGGTAGTTTCAGAATTTTGTACCCAACATGTAAGGGAAAAGACTCAGAAATTCACAGTCTGCAGAAGTTCACAAAAAGCAGTTTTGGTTCTGTTTTTATTTTCCTCTTCTCTGGGAAAGATAATTTATTAAGGACTCCTGGGAGGGGGAGAGCTTTTTTCTTCTCTTTTATTTTCTCCCTGCCAGCTGTTACCATGGAGCCCAGTTGGTAACTTCTTTATCTTGGAAATGTAGCCATCTCTGGAAGCCTCAGCTCATGGCCAGAGGCCTTGTTCACATATTTTGTGAAAAACTAGTAAGGGGGTGTCTAGCTTAGAAGGGCTGATTTTTCCAGCCAGTGGCCAAGTATAACAGAGCAACACGAAAAGAGGAAGTTTATGTACACTGAACTCTTTTATAGGGACTTTGTTGCTGAAAGTCCTAAAGTCAGCCACGATGAAGACTTCTGGAGAAGGCCATTTAAGATTTTTCTGTGGGCCTGGTACAGAGGGGAAGACGGGGAAGGCGGGGGGTGAGAGCAGTTCTGTGGTTCTGAGAATGAGGAAAAAGAGATATAAAAGAATAATGGGAAAAGGGTTTGGGATTTTCCTGGCAACAAAACTTGAGCAGTAGAACAGGTAGAGCAGATGGGAAGACGGGAATGAGTATCTAAAAAGCCTGTGAGGGACTTTAAATTCTTAGTAACCTGTTTTTAGTGATGACAAAGCAACTTTAAAGGCCATTTTCATTACATCTTGGATAGGCGTCTGAGGGCACTCCTCAGCTGGTTTGAGCTTTGGGTTAGCTGGTAAGAGGACCTGGTGGGACCCGGTGTGGGCACTGACAGGAGAAGAGAGGAGTGAGTGGGTGGAAGGGTACCTCAGTACCTGCTGCCTCAGCATGGGGGCAATGGTCTGAGAACCAGCGGAGGTTTGGGGTTTTGATCTAGTAATTGGAGGGGAGAAATCAGGTTGTTGATGTGAGAGTGACAGCAGAGAATCTGGAGCAGAAGGATCTATTGGAGAAACATATTTCGTGATGTGAGCAAAGGAGGGAAAAGGCCTACACATAGGGGAATTTTCTTCAATCCTTTTGAGCACTTGCCGAAGTTGAAATAGTCACACAGAATTTGAGGATCTAGAGACCCCTCTGGGGGCCATCGGTTTTGGTTGTCTAATTGGTAATATGGCCAATGCTGTGAACTGAATTTGATGAGGAGTTTGGGTTCCACCAGGCAGCCCCTGTATGCTCACATCCCCATGACTTACGGAAGAAGACGGCTTTTCCCCCACACAGCCGTGGTTGTTTGTGGCTTTGATAGTCCACCGGGCAAACATAGTAATCTAGGCTAGCCAACCTGCATCAGGCTTGCGTGTCCCTACATCCATAATGTTTGTTTCCATTATCTATGGTACGGAGAAATTTAATGGAATTTTAGTGCGATCCTCTTCATCAGAGATATCCCAATTGGAAAGACGTATACCCAGCTGACAAATATCTGGGTGGAGAGTTGGCCACCAGGTCCCTAAGGGGGCTGTATGTGAGAAAGACCATACTTCTTGTCTAATAGGATTTGTGATCAGCCATCGCTGCTGAATGGGCTGATGATGGTTAGGACTAGTGGTGGCCAAGGGGAGAGTCTATAGCCTTATCCACATGGCAAATATGCAATTTGAAAGGGTTACCAGTCTTTTCCACTTTCAAGCCAGAGTCTGGACAGGGCACAGGCTTGAGATGAGAATTAGGATCCAGGAAGTGATTCCGTCTACCTTTACCACTGTAGGTTTTATAAGTAGCACCTGGTATGGTCCTGTCCAGCAGGGTTCCAGGGATGACACCTGATGTCATCTTATGTAGATGAAGTCTCTTTTTTGATATCGATGTGGAGTCTCCTCTTCACCAGGTTGGTAGGCAGTGGCCAGCTGTTTTGACAGGTATCCCTGAGTTCTTTCAATAGCTTTAAGTTTGTCAAGCAAGGGGGTGTGGAAGGGATCGGTAGGTCTTAGAGTTGTGGTTAGGTCCTTACTGGAGGAGGGGCCCCATAGAGAATTTCATAGGAGGTGAGGTTACACAAAGAAACAGAGGGTGTATTTCTTGCATGAAACAGTGCATAAGGCAGGAGCATAGTCCAATCTTTGATGCCCTCTCTAAGCTTAATTTCGTTAAGGTCTCTTTAATGGTTCTATTAATTTTTTTAACCTGTCCTGAGCTCTGGGGTCTATAAGCACAATGTAACTTCCAATTTATCCCCAGGATCCTGGCTAACCCCTTACTTACCTGGGCCATGAACGCCGGTCCATTATCAGACCCTATTACCTTAGGTAGGCCGTATCATAAAAAAATATCTTTCAGGATTTTCTACCACCATTTGTGCCTTTTTTTTTGTGGGGAAGGCTTCAATCCATCCTGAAAATATATCTACAAACACTAGGAGATATTGAAGTCCATACCTTGCTGGCTAAATTTCAGTAAAGTCCACTTCCCAGAATTTCCTGGTCTGGTTGCTCATAGGTGCTTTCCTGCAGGAAGCTTGGAAGGGTAATTGTTCTATTGACAGAACGGACAGGGTTTTGTTACCCGTTCAGTTATGTCCTTTCGCTGTGAGTCGGTTAGTGGAAAACTCTGTTCTTGATCCTTCAGGAATGCCTGCAGTTTCTTTGGACCAAGGTGTGTGAATTGATGTACATTTTTAACGTAGTGTAGGGCTTTCTGAAATTGCAGGCTTGGCTCAGTGAAGTTGAGGAGTTCAGTGCCAGTGTCGTAAGATGTTATCAAAAGCTTGCTGGTGCTCAGGGGTCCATTGGAATTGGGCATCTCCCTTTAACAGCGGGTATAAAGGAGAAGTTAAGGACGCAAACACAGGAATCCATAACCTGCAAAACCCAGTAGTCCCAAGAAACTCTTTGTTTTGTCTGCTGCTGGGGGGGGGGTATCTGCACAACCGTTTGTTTTCTGGGCTCAGTGAGCCAACGTTTACCACCTCTAAGGGAATAGCCCAGGAAGACTACTTCTTGCTGGCAAATTTGGGGTTTTTTGGAAGAAGCTCTATACCCGAGTTGAGCAAGCTTACATAATAGTGCTTGGTTCCCAGACTCACAGTTTTCCTTGGTGTTGGCTGCAGTAGCAGGTCATCCACGTATTGAAGCTGGGTGACTTCGGGGTGCATAGTTCTGAAGTTGTTGACATCTCTGTGGAGGGCTTCATCAAAGAGAGTGGGGGAGTTTTTGAACCCCTGTGAGAGTCTAGTCCATGTTAGTTTACCATACGTTCCGGTTTCTGGGTCTACCCACTCAAAAGCAAACAGAAACTGACTGTCTTTATGCAGAGGCATGCAAAAGATAGCATCTTTATGTCCATACCATTTCTACTCAGGGTTCAGAGTGATAAGCAGATTGTACAAATTATTTACCGTGGGGTGAATGTCCTGCACTCTGTTGTTGATCTCTCTTAGGTCTTGAACGGTTATAGTCCCCAGTTCCTGGATTTTTTACTGGTAGCAGGGGAGTGTTCCAGGCCGATTGACAGGGCCTTAGGACCCTAAAGCCAGATATTTCTGAATATGGGGCCTTAACCCATCTTTAGCATTTTTGCTCAGAGGATGTTGTTTGACATTGATTGGGGAGGCTGAGGTTTTTAACTCCACTGTTCTTGGAGGTTGTTTCATGGCTAGGCCTAACCCAACAATTTTTGCCCAGGCATCTGGGTAATCTGTTATCCATTTCTGGGGTAGCTTGCCTGTTTGATCATTCTTGGGGTGTGTGAAAAGTGGATGTTCATCTTCAACTGACATTTATAAAGCCATGACTATAGGAGTTTTTAATGAAGGATTTAGAAATTTCATTTTGGGGCCTTCGGGGTTAAAAGTTGTTTTGGCCCGGAGCTTACTGAGCAGATCTCTGCCCATCAATGGGGCCAGGCATTCTGGGATTACTAGGAAGGAATGTTGGATTTTTCCTTTCCCCATGTCCATGGTCCTCTTAGTTGTCTAAGTCTGATATTTACTGCTGTTAGCCCTTTGAACTAGAGACCTTTTATTTGATAGAGGGCCCAGTGGGGCCTTAAGGGCTGAGTATACTGCTGCTGTATCCACTTCAAAGTTTATGGGGTCCCCTTCACTTCAAAAGTTACCCTGAGCTCGGGGAAGGGATCTGAGCCCCGACATTCTCAGTCAACCTCCAGAGTCAGAAAGGCTGTCTGGCGTGGCTGTCTCTTTCTAGGGCACTTTTTGGCTCAGTGTCCTTTTTCTTTACAGTAGGCACATTGATCTGAGGCCAAGGGTGGCCTCTGGTGGGGACCCAGGTATCGCTTCTTGTCTCCCTGTTTCTTAATTTCTGGCCTATTTATTGTTGTGACCAGGACCTTAGTTAATACCTTCATCTGTCTTTTTCATCTGTCATCCTCCCTTTGCTCCCTTTCGTTCTCTCTGTTTCTCTCTTATAGGATACTTTCTCAGCTACCCTGAGTAAATCTCTCAAAGTCATATCTTGTAATCCATCTAAGTATTGTAACTTTCTTTTAATATCCAGATCAGCTTGCCCAATGAAGGCCATCATGACATATGTCTTTTGATCCTCTGCCTGAAGATCGAAAGGAGTATATCTCCTATATGCCTCCATAATTCTCTCTAGAAACATAGAGGGATATTCATCAGGCCCTTGAATAATCTCTCTTACCTTGGCCAAATTATTTGGTTGGCTAGCGGCCGGTTGGAAACCCACTATTAGGGCCCGGCAATAAGTGGACAGATGCTCCCTACCTTCAAAGGTGTCGGGGTCCCAGTTGGGTCAGTTCAAGGGTAAGCCGGCTTTGATTATGTTGGGAAGTTGTGTTGGTCACCCATCTGGTCCGAGGATATTTTTTTCTAGCTTCCAGAAAGTTTCTCTCTCGTTCCTCTGTAATGAAGAGAATCCCTAGGATTTGTTGGCAGTCATCCCAAGTAGGCAGGTGTGAAAACGCCAGGGAGTTCTTTGAGTTCTTTTAGCCGGGCCAGCTTCCTCCAGGGAAGGAGGGGCTGTGTGTGTGACAAGGGGGAGTCATCTGGTGGGCGCTGGGCCAGCCTAGCTTTCTCCAATGGCGGAGAGGCTGAGTCAGCAGCAAAGGAATCACTTAGAGGTTGTTGGGGGTTGGTGGACGACGGCAGCGGATAAGAAGGGTAGGAGAGTCCAGTAGAGTCTTGAGACTCAGGGAGAACAGAGGTTGGAGGAGGAAGAGCAGAGGGTTTGTGAGATAGAATCATGGTGGAAGGAGTAGGAGTGGGCGCAGAGACAAAGAAAGGCTTCACCCATGTAGGAGGAGATTTGCAGAGGTCCTGCAAAGTTAAGATATATGGCTGTTGATCTGGATGTCTATGTGGCCCCGGTTGAAAGACAAAATCTCTGACGTTTCAAATTAGTGGGAAGTAGATGTTTCTAGGGGCTATCCAACTCCAAAGGTGGGTCATTCTGAGGCACAGAGGGTCTGCCAGGTCCAGCAATTTACTGAAAAAGAAAGATTCTGGGCCTTGCACAGACTTTGGTCCAGTGATCAAGGGTCAGGAAGAGAGGTGTTGAAGTGCTCTGTCCCAAAATGAGAGATACAGAAACAGTGAAAGAAATCACACACTACACTGACAAGACAAGACAATAAAGACAGGCAATGGACGTCCAATACTGAGGCCAGGACTGAGTAGCCGGCAAAACCTGATGGGCTGGCAATACTGAATCCGAAGCAAAATATCACTGAGTCAAAGAGACTATTGTTCCTCGATTTCCTGAGTCCTCTGGGGCATCCCCCAGGGACGTGGCCTGTGGCTCTGTGACACGTATGTCAGCCTCTGTCAGAGAGAGCTCACGCTCATCACCAATAGCCATTTTGCCAAGCCCTAACCTGAAACCTAAAACCAAAAAGAGTTACCTTACTTACCCTGAAAGGAGCCCCTTGGGTATCTTTCATCCGCCGCTGCCGGATCTTGCTCGTGCCTCCAGATGTAAAGGTCGGGCAAGCATCAGAGGAAGAGACCACCAGAGGAATGTCTCATGCAACAGTAAATGGTTTATTATGGGTCCAGCATTCTGGGGCTCAGAGCTCACTTGAATAGAGCAGAGAGCAATGAGAACAGCTTAAGCAGAGCTTATATGCTTTCCTTGGAGAGGGCAGGGAGGGAAGTTTATTGATGGGTCAGGGCAAGTGGGTGGTTTGCGTGCAAACGGGTGAGGGTATACATTTGCAGTTTGGCAGTTGGGGACAGCACATTCTGGAAACAAGATTAGCAAACAGTCCTCAAGACTTCAACAGTGTTTTGTTAAGCATACAGAAAAACAGTAAGTAACAAGTACCTATTTTATTAACCTTTCACCAAAGCCTAAATGGAAAGTGAGCATGGATTACTAAACACATCCATATCCAGGTTGCCTAACGCTCTCAAATCAATCCTATTGGTGACTACATATTTGTTTCTTCTTAAGATAATATATTCAACCTCAACCCTGTTGAAAATGACTAATCCTATCACTCACTTTATATTTTCCTGATTTCCTAATGTCTCTATTGATATCTGCTTTCCTACATATTTTCCCCAGTTCATCATTGTGACTGACTCTTCACATGTGCTGACATTTACATTCACTCTTTATCCGAAACCCTATTGCTAAAGAACTTTTGGTCCAAATCCTATACTCACTCTTTTTTCTAACATACCGACTATCTTCCTAATCCTAAAGACTATCCCTTTTTGACTGGATGATCACTTCGACAAGCAATCATCCAAGGTACAAGGTCCTATGCCATTGTATATTGATTTATCTGAGACATCTGTGCAGAACATAATTCAAAGCTAAGTATCCCAATCAACAGCCCAATGCCCTTCCTGGATTCAAATCTTATCTAGATTTCTGTTTTCAAACTTATATTTCACCAATATATTCTTGTAAATATCGCAAGTTCCCAATACCATTATTCATTAAGCAGAATGATTCCTAACTCAAATGAAACATGTTATTAAGCCTAACCATACATTGTTCCCTCAAACTAACTTTACAGAAGAGCCGAGACAGAGTTTATCTTACAATACAGTAATGTAGGGGATCTTCCACCTGCTGAGAACATCAAAGGACCATGCAGAAATTATACCCTGAAGAAGTTGCAGGCAGCTATGAAGGACCTAAGAGGGGAAAAGTCATATTCCATGGCAAACAACAGGGTCAGTATGAAGGGATGTGTCTGAATCAGCCTCTCCTTTCTTAATGTAGAGAACTGATGAAACCATGCCTGTGTGGAGAGCTGTTTACAGGTGCCTATGGTTGATATACCATTCTAACTTGTGAAAGTGTCAAAGGAAGTAGGGGCAGCCTCCATTTCATGGGACCTTTCGAAGCAACTGTTAGGACAAAGTGGTGGCCAAGGTAGTGACCTCATTCAGTTCCTAAAGAAAGTGACCTCACCTCTCTTCCTTGGTGATCAAAAAATCTGAAATTGTGATGCAGGAAGCCAGGCACCCAGAGCCAGTCCCAGTCCCAGTCCCAGTGGTCTCACTTGTTTGGATTTACCAAGGACAGAGTCAGTCTTCCTTGGTACCGACTGATATGAGGATTGTCAAATGGCAGAAGAGCTCTGAAGAGGGGCCTTTCCTGAGAAAGCAGGTATTGGTTCACCGCTGGCTCCTGACAACTTCACAGTGTTGGCCAAGGAGACCAGATCTGAAAAAGGACAGGCCATTTCAGGGGAACATAGTATGGCCCACCAGTTAGAGGATACTCCAGATAGTCACAGACCTACTTGGGTTAAGGAGGTGCCTTTGTGGGTGTTCAGTGAGTTTGTGCTTTTCTCTCATGTTCTGAGAATAGGTAGAAAAGGCAGTTTTTTTGGGTTGGAGTGGACTGTTTCTAGTAAGTCGTTTGACAAGGCTAGTGTTTCTAAGTCTGAGTATCCCACTGTGTCCGTGGTTGTAGACATTAGAAAAGAGAAGGCATCAAAGGATGTGTCCTGTCTAGTAGAAAACTTCCCAGCAGTCATCCTGCCTAATTGAAGAATGGACTTTGGTTTGCCTTATGGATGGGCAACACCTACTAAATTCCTAAGTTCCTGTTTTCTTCCTGAATTCTGGCCACTCTCCAGAATAGTCTCATGGTTTTGTTTCCAAGATATGTACCACCTCCAAGCTCTGAGACATGTCCATATACTTGATAGCTGTAGAGAATGGGAACATCTTAGAAAACTCAGATATCAGTGTGACCCGGAAATTCTCAGTGGAGAAACCCTGCTTTGGTTCATTTGCTTACCTATGGTTCTGTTGTCCTGAATGTCAGGAAGGTCTTTGCCTCAGGCCACCCCTTTGTGAAGCCTGAAGAAAACAGTTTTCAAATGGAAATGAATGGGCATCACCTGTGGCTCTTTGTTTAATTGCTTGTAAAAGGATGTGTCTAAATCAGCCTCTTGGCCCTGTATGAGGTTGTGGCTTAGATTCTCAGCACATGATGGATCTAAAGATAGATTCCATGTGTGCAATCAAAACCAAAATGGCCAAAAATCTGTCATTGTTGATGAGTCTCTTGCCTTCCTCTGTTAGGATTCTGACCTCTATCAAGTGAGAATAGGGATCCTTTAGGTCAAATGAGTTCTTTGAAGAACTGCAGAGGTGCTTGTGTTTTCTTGTGACTCCAAATCACTTAAAGAATCTATCCCTGAGAGTCAGTAGGCCTCAAATTGGAGAAGCAGGCCTATTGGATCACTCCAGGTTCACAGGAAGGGTGACCATGCCACCCTGACTTTAGGCAAATGAGGGCCAAGGAAGATTATTTCGGACACTCTCTTGGGATGCGTCCCACATGAAAAACTCCAGCCAGAGGTAATGATGAGTGTCTCTCTGGAAGAAGGTGAGGACCATGTGGAAGTGTTTTGGTTTTAATTGTAGTCATTCGTGTGGCAGTTGGAAGAGATGACTGGATCCACCTGGGCTTGAACTCTGGTGTCATTCCCCTTAAACACTCAGTTCTGGATCAATCATCAAAGAAGTATTGCCATGAATTGTGTTAAGAATTTAGGAGGCCATGCATGAGAGTCTCCGTTGGAAACTGAGATCTAGTCCTAGGGTGGCTTTCCACAGAGCACTGGGAATCTCAGCCAGGATATCAAATTATTTTTTTCTGAAAGACTTGGAAGCCATATTTGCTAGTCAAAACACACATGGACCTCAATTGTAGACCTCGATGGGCCTGGATTCATGTGACTTTTAGGCCACTCTTTGGGAAGCCTTGCCTGTGAGAGTTCTTCAAATTTTTCATTGAAATGAGCTTCCTCACCATTGAATGATTCCTGAATGATTTGAAAGCCATAGTGCTTCCAACTTCATAATTGAAAATTGGCTAGATAAATACCATGAAATTTTTGAAATTCCAATGACCAGGTGGCAATGAAGAACATTTGGATGTCCTGTTGCTGATCACGAGTGTACCAGACAGTGCCTTGATTGACTGGTTTTGATGAAAATGGTGTAGAACAGAGATCTCAATAATTTGGATCCTGCTGAGTAGTGGGCCTAGAGCAGTGGTGAGCAAATGTGTGATAAAACATCTGAGGTGGGGCCATGTGGATCTGCCATTGGCTTCCAAATGGCTTGTGACTGACATGGTGCAGCCAGCAGACCCTTATATGTAAAGGCAACTTGTTATATGGAGAGGTTTCAGGGCAATGTTCAGAATCAGGTTGCTATGGTCAAGGGGGCATCCTATGTGGTATACAAGCCCTGTTGGTGCATTCTCCTGCAGACCCTGATCCACCACACGTGACAGAACTCGCGGCAACACTGTGTCCCAGTTGAACTCCTTGTATTTCGTGAAGCAAATACCAAACTCCGAGTGCAGCAGGAAGAAACATTAGGAAAAGTGGAGGATGATGAAATGGCTTCGCAGTCCATATGGGGAGACACTTAGCCCCCAGTGGCCACAGTTTACATACAAGAGAGAATTCAGCACTGCTGCTTCATGTTTATTGGAAAATTATAAACCATGTCCTCCAGATCACAGAGATGAAGACGCAGCTTTGATGGTCTCACTAGAAAGGAAGCTAAAGATCCTCACAAAAACATATATTTCAAGTGCCCAACCTAGAGACAGTTTCTCCAGACGTCTTTAGGCAGGCAAATCTCCATGTTTGTAGAGTTTTTACACTGTTCCTTACTTTTGGAAACTCCTCTACAATCTCCAAGGTTGTGAACCCTAAGCATTTTCAATTTCAGATATGTATTCAAAGATTTTCTAACTCTTCTCCTCTAATTGTGTCTTACTTGGGGTGAAGGTAATGTCAAGGCATTGTTCTGAATGAGAGTGGGAAAATTTTTTTGTAGTACACATTTGCATACACATTGATCCATTTTCCAATTTTCCATTCGAAATACTGAATCCCTGACACTAACTCATACCCTACTAGACTCTGACTACTAATCCTAATATGATGGAGAAAAATAAAGAAAAAAATGAAAATACAAGCAGTTCAGAGGAGGCATGGTGTATAGTTGGACTTCCCTCTTGCATGATAAAGGGTTGGTTTTATAAATCTACTCAATTTTTAATTGAAATAGTCCTCCATGTGTTTTTTTTTAAAGAGAGAGTTAGAGAGGAGAGAGAGAATTCTATAATATTTATTTTTTTAGTTATTGGCGGACACAACATCTTTGTTTGCACGTGGTGCTGAGAATCGAACCCATGCCGCACGCATGCAAGGCGAGCGCGCTACCACTTGAGCCACATCCCCAGCTCTCTCCATGCGTTTTTAAAGTTAACAAATATGTGAATTCCTGTCTCCCTTTCTCTGTAGCCTACTCAGCACATGTACTTTTTATATGCACATATAGATTCCTACTTGGTATCACACGTATATTTTTATGAGTTGGCTGACTTGGCAGAAACAAATTGTAAGAAGAGATCAGTCCTCTTAAACGCTGTTGGAACTGAAAATCCAAACTATGGGTGAGCTTCCTATTAGAACAATATTATACATAAACCCATGTTTAGTAAAATAAATATTTTTGCATCTGAGGGTGATATATATTACATGATGAATTACGATTGGCATATATATATTGATACTTTTTAATGAATTTTTGTGTTTTTTTTGTCTATATATATATATATATATATATATATATATATACACACACACATACACTCTACAGATTTTATAAAATATGAAATATATTTGTCTTATATACACTCTGTAAATTCATTCATGTTCATGTATGTGGATTTATAATCAACTTTCACAAGATTATTCTCAGAAATAATCATCTACCTGAAATACATATTTGTTTCCCAGTGCTGAAAACTAACTTCAATCAATGGTGCTTACAAATCCTAATATTTCTACAGTAACTGACCCAGTTTAACATCAATGCAAGTATATTCCTATGGGACATGATGTCTATTTTGACATTCATTTTAATTCAACACTGGTACATTACTATTTCTTCAGTTTTTGCACATCATAGGATATATATTTCATTCACAAGTTCACAAATTTATAGGAATTTGTTTCACTTTTAATCACTTCCTGCTTCAGAACACATGTATTCCTCCATGTTACTTGACTGGTCTTTTCATGAGACTTCTTTCCAAACACATTATTTTCGATTTCCATAATCAATTTTGAAGCTAAACCCACACACTCTTCAAGATAAACCATAACATTAATATTACCATTAGATGTATAAGTGGTTGGAATGAATGTGTGAATATCAATATAAGATTTCCTGTACATTTTCACATTTCAATTCAATCCATTATTAAAGTTGGAACCAGGTATGCTATTTATTCACAGTATGGTCTATTAATGCATTATCTCTATATTCATAGACACAGTGTACACCTCTTTGTTCCCCCAATACTAATTTATACCTCTTCAAAACATTGCTCCCAAAAATGGTAGAAGAAATATTCATGTCACCTTATCTATCTATCAATATATATATATATATATATATATATATATATATATATATATATATATATATATATATATATATATTTCTTTTTTTTATCAGAGTAATATTCTGGACACAAAAAACAAAGGTCATACTCATGATTGTATCAAAGCCTAAATGGAAAGTGAGCATGGATTACTAAAAACAACCATATCCAGGTTGCCTAATGCTCTCAAATGTAAATCCTATTGGTGACTACATATTTGTTTCTTTCTAAGATTATATATTCAACTTCAAGCCTGTTGAAAATGTCTAATCCTATCACTCAGTTTATACTTTGCCTGATTTCCTTATATCTCTATTGATATCTGCTTTCCTACATATATTCCCCAGTTCATCATTGTGTCTGACACTTCACATATGCTGACATTTACATTCAATGTCTACCCGAGACCCTATTGCTAAAGAAATTTTGGTCTAAATCCTATACTCACTCTTATTTCTAAACCTACTGAGTATCTTCCTAATCCTACTGACTATTGCTTTTTGACTCGATGTTCTCTTCGACAATTAATCATCCAAGGTATAAGGTCCTAAACCATTGTATTTCAATTTGTCGGAGACATATATGCAGAACATAATTCAAACCTAAGAATCCCACTCAAGGACCCAATGCCCTTATGACTTCGAATCTTACCTAGATTTCTGTTTTCATACTTACATTTCACCTATATATTCTTGTAAATATCACAGGTTCCCAATACCATTATTCATGGGGCAGAGAGATTCCTAACCCAAATCAAACATGTTATTAACCCTAAACATACACTGTTCCCTCAATCTAACTTTACAAAAGAGGAGGGACAGAGTTGGTCTTACAATACAGGAATGTAGGGGATCTTCCACCTTCTGAGAACATCAAAGGTCCATGCAGAAATGATCCCTGGAGAAGATATAGGCAGCTATGAAGGACCTGAGAGAGGAAAAGTCATCTTTTATGATAAACAACCTGGTCAAGATGAATGGATGTGTCTGAATCAACCTCTATCTTCTAAATGTAGAGAAGATGGACCAAATCAGGCCTGTGTGGAGAGCTCTTCCCAGGTGCCTATGGTTGATATACCATTCTAACTTGTGAAAGTGTGGCAGAAAGAAGGGACAGACTCCATCTCATGGGACCCTTAGAAGTTACTGTTAGGACAAAGAGGTTGCCAAGGCAGTGACCTCATTCTGTTCCTGAAGGAAGTGACCTCACTTCACTTCCTTGGTGATGGAACTCTCTGAACTTGGGATCCAGGAAGAGAGGCACCCAGAGCCAGTCGCAGTCCCAGTCCCTGTGGTCTCACTTGTTTCAATTTACCAAGCACAGAGTCAGTCTTTCTTAGTACCAACAGATGTGAGGATGGCCAAATGCCAGGAAAGCTCTGAAGAAAGACCTTTCTGAGAAAGCAGGTATTGGTTCACCGCTGGCTCCTGACAACTGCACAGAGTTGGCCAAGGAGACCAGATTTGAGATACAACAGGCCATTTTGGGGGAATATAGTATGGCCCACCATTCAGAGGACACTCCACAAAGGAGGTGCCTTTGTGGGTGTAGGTGTGTGTATGTTTTTTTCTCAAGTTCTGAGAAGATGTAAGAAAGGCTGTTTGTTTGAATTGGCGTGGACTGTTTCTAGTAAGTCCTTTGACAAGGCGAGTGCTTCTATGTCTGTGTATCCCACTCTGTCCGTGGTTGTAGATATTAGAAAAGAAAATGCATCAATGGATGTGTCCTGTCTAGGAGAAAGCTTCGCAACATTCATCCTGCCCGATTTATTAATGGACTGCAGCTTTCCTTATTGAAGGGAAACACCTGCTATCTTTCAAAGTTTCTGTTTACATCCTGAATTCTGGACACTCTCCAGAATTGCCTCATTGTTTTGTGTCCAAGATATGTACTACCTCCAAGCTATGTGATATGGCTATGTACTGGATAGCTGAAGGGAAAGTCGAGCATCTCAGAAAACTCAGATATCAGTGTGACCAGGAAAGTCTCAGTGGAGAAACCCTGCTTTGTGCGTTTTGTTTACCTATTGTTCTGTTGCCCTGAATTTCAGGAAGGTTTTTGCCTCAGACCACTCCTTTGTGAATATCAATTCAATCCATTATTTAAAGTGGAACCAGCTATACTATTTATTCACAGTATGGTCTATTCATGCATTATCTGTATATTCATAGACACAGGGTACAGCTTTTTGTACAACCAATACTTATGTATATGTCTTCAAAATATTACTCGCAGAAATGGTGAAAGAAATACTCATGTCACCTAATCTACATATACATTTTATCACAGTAATATTCTCGACACAAAATGCAAAGTTCACACTTATTATTGTACTAAAGCCTAAATGGAAAGTGAACATGGATTACTTCCATGTTCAGGTTGCCTAATGCTCTCAAATATCAATCCTATTGGTGACTACATATTTGTTTCTTCCTAAGATTATATATTCAAAATCAACCCTGTTGCAAGTATCTAATCATATCACTCACTTTATACTTTGCCTGATTTTGTAATATCTCTTTTTTTATTGTTACGATGAGCCAATTTAGTACTTTTTTAATTTTTTTTTCATCTTTCATACATTTGATTCAAGTGAGTTAAGCATTCCATTTTTACCCCAAATACAGATTGCAGAATCACATCAGTTACACATTCACAATGTTTACATAATGCCATATTAGTGACTGTTGTATTCTGCTGACTTTCCTATCCCCTACTATCCCCCCTCCCCTCCCCTTTCATCTTCCCTCTCTACCTCATCTGTTGTTGTTCCGTTCTCTCCCTTCCCCCCCTTTCCCCTCACAACCTCGTATATGTGATTTTGTATAACGATGAGGGTTCTTTCCGTTTCCATGCAATTTCCCTTCTCTCTCCCTTTCCCTCCCATCACTTGTCTCAGTTTAATGTTAATATTTTCCTCATGCTCTTTCCCTCTGTTCAGTTCTTAATTGCTCTCCTTAAATCAAAGAAGACATTTGGCATTTGTTTTTTAAGGATTGGCTAGCTTCACTTAGCATAATCTGCTCTAATGCCATCCATTTCCCTGCAAATTCCATGAATTTGTCATTTTTTAGTGCTGCATAATACTCCATTGTGTATAGATGCCACATTATTTTTTATCCATTCATCTATTGAAGGGCATCTAGGTTGGTTCCACAGTCTGCCTATTGTGAATGGTGCTGCTATGATCATTGATGTGGCGGTATCCCTATAGCATGCTCTTTTATGGTCCTCAGGGAAGAGTCCGAGGAGGGCGATAGCTGGGTCAAATGGTGGTTCCATTCCCAGCTTTCCCAGGAATCTCCATATTGCTTTCCATAATGGCCGCACCATTTTGCAGTCCCACCAGCAATGTACAAGTGTACCCTTTTCCCCACATCCTCGCTAGCACTTATTATTGTTTGACATCCTAATGGCTGCCAATCTTACTGGAGTGAGATGGTATCTTAGGGTGGTTTTTATTTGCATTTCTCTGACTGCTAGAGAAGGTGAGAATTTTTTCATGTACTTATTAATTGATTGTATGTCTTCTTCTGAGAAGTGTCTGTTCAGGTCCTTGGCCCATTTGTTGATTTTGTAATATCTCTATTGATATCTGCTTTCCTACATATTTTCCACTGTTCATCATTGTGACTGACCCTTCAAGTGTGCTGATATTTACTTTCACACTTTAACCCAAACCCTATTGCTAAAGAACTTTTGTTCCAAATCCTATACTCACTCTTCTTTGTTAACCTACCGAATATCTATCTAATCCTATTTACTATCCCTTTTTGACTGGATGTTCTCTTCGAATTTTAATCATAAAAGGTACAAGGTCCTATGCCATTGTATATCGATTTATCTGAGATATCTGTGCACAACGTAAATCAAAGCTAAGTATCCCAATGAAGGGCCCATTGCCCCACTGGGCTTCAAAATTACCTAGACTTTCTTTTTTCATTTATATATTTCACCTCTATATTTTTAAAAATATCGCAGGTTCCCAATACCATTATTCATCCAGCAGAATGATTTCTAACCCAAATCAAACATTTTATTAACCCTAACAATACACTGTTCCCTCAATGTAAATTTAAAGAAGAGCAGGGACAGAGTTGGTCTTACAATACAGGAATGTAGGGGATCTTTCACCTGTTGAGAACCACAAGTTCAATGCAGAAATGATCCCTGGAGAATATGTAGTCAGCTATGGAGGACCTGAGAAAGCAAAAGTAATCTTCCATGGCAAAATACCTGGTCAGGATGACGGGATGTGTCTGAATCAGAACCTCTCTTCTCAATGTAGAGGAGATGGACCAAACCAGGCCTGTGTGGAGAGCTATTACCGGGTTCCTATGGTTGATATACCATTCTAACTTGTGAATGTTTCACAGGAAGTAGGGGAAGCCTCCATCTAATGAGACACTTGGAAGCAACTGTTAGGATAAAGTGGTTGCCAAGGCAGTGACCTCATTCAGTTCCTGAAGGAAGTGACCTCACCTTACTCCCTTGGTGATGGAACTCTCTGAACTTAGGATCCTGGAAGCCAGGCACACAGAGCCAGTCCCAGTACCAGTCCCAGTGGGTTCACTTGTTTGGAATTACCAAGGACAGAGTCAGTCTTTCTTTGTACCTACTGATGTTAGAATGGCCAAAAGCCAAGAGAGCTCTGAAGAGGGGCCTTTCCTGAAAAAGCAGGTAGTGGCCCACCGCTGGCTCCTGACAACTTCATAGAGATGGCCAAGGAGACCATATCTGAGACAGGACAGGACATTTCGGGGGAACATTGTGTGGCCCACCAGTCAGAGGACACTCCATAGAGTCACAGACCTACTTAGGGCAAGGAGGTGCCTTTGTGGGTGTGGTTGTGAGTTTGTGATTTTGTCTCATGTTGTGAGAATAGGAAAAAAAGGTGGTTTGTTTGGTTTGGAGTGAACTGTTTCTCGTAAGTCGTTTGAAAAGGAGAGTGTTTCTATGTCTGTGTATCCCATGGTGTCCGTGGTTGTAGACATTAGAAAAGAGAGTGCATCAATGGATGTGTCCTGTCTAGTAGAAAGCTTCCCATTTCATCCTGCCCAATTTATGAATGGTTTGCGGATTTACTTAAAGATGGGCATAACCTAATACATTCCTAATTTCCAGGTTTATTCATGAACTCTGTTCACTCTCCAGAATAGGATCATGGTTTTGTGTCCAACATATATACCACCTCCAAGCTCTGTGACATGGCCATGTACTGGATAGCTGAAGGGAATGGCGAGCATCTCAAAAAACTCAGATATCAGTGTGACCAGGAAAATCTCAGTGGAAAAACCCTGCTTTGGGCATTTTGCTTATATATTGTTCTGATGAACTGAATGTCAGGAAGTTCTTGCTCTGGCCACCCCTTTGTGAAGCCTGAAGTAAACAGTTTTCAAATGGAAATGATTGGGCATCATCTGTGGCTCTTTGCTTAATTGCTTTGGAAAAGGATGTGTCTGAATTAGCATCTTGGCCCTGTGTGAGGTTGTGGCTTAGATTCTCAGCACCAGATGGATCTAAAGAAAGATCCCATGTGTGCATCCAAAACCAAAATAGCAAATACACCAGTCATTGTGGATAAAGTCTCGCTTTCCTCTGTGAGGTTCCTGACCTCTATCAAGTGAGAATAGGAATCCTTTGTGTCAATTGAGTTCTTCAAAGCCCTGCAAAGGTGCTTGGGTTTTCTCATGACTCTAATTTACATAAAGAATCTATACCTCTAACTCAGTAGGCCTCAAATTGAAGAAGCGGTGCAGTATTAACGGCATGCCTATTTGATCACTCCGGGTTCACAGGAAGTATGTCCAGGCCACCCTGACTTTAGGCAAAGGAGGGGCAAGGGAGCTTATTTTGGACACTGTCTTGGAATGTGCCCCTCATGGAAACCTCCATCCAGAGGTTATGATGAGTATCTATATGGAAAAAGATGAGCGCCATGTGGGAGTGTTTTGGTTTAATTGTGGTCATTGTGTGGCTGTTAAATGAGATGCCTGGGTCCACATGGGCTTGAACTCTGGTGTGATTACACTTAGCGAGTGCATTCTGGATCTGATCTCAGAGAACTTGTGCCATGAATTGTGTTGGGATTCTTGGAGGGCACGCATGAGAGTCTCCCTTGGAAACTGAGATCTAGGCCGAGGGTGGCTTTCCACAGAGCACTGGGAATCTCAGCCAGGATACCACATGATTTTTTTTTTCTGAAAGACTTGGTAGGCATAGGTGACAGTCAAAACACACATGGACCTCACATTGTAGACCTCAATGGGTCTGATTTCATGTGACTTTTTGGACACTCCCTGGGAAGCCTTGTCTTTAACAGTTCTACAGAGCTTTCATTGAAATGAGGTTTCTCATCATTTAATGGTTCCTGTACAAACTGAAATCCACAGTGCCTCCATCTTCATCCGTGAAAAATGGCTAGATAAATACAATAAAATTATTGAAATTTCCATGACCAGGTGGCACTGGAGAAAATTTGGAAAACCGGTTGCTGATCATGAGTATACCAGACAGTGCCTTGATTGACTAGGTTTCATCAAAATGGTGTATAACAGAGATGCCAGTAAATTGGAGCCTGCTGAGTAGTGGGCCTAGACCAGAGGAGGGGAGGTGTGTGATAAAACATCTGTGGTGGGGCCATGTTGATCTTCCATTGGCTTCCAAATGCCTTGTGACTGACATGGTGCAGCCAGCAGACCCTTATATGTAATGGTATCTTGTTATATAGAGAGGTTTCAGGGCAATGTTGAGAATTATGTTGCTGTGGTCAAGGGGAAAAGCTATGTGGAATAGAAGCATTGTTGGTATATTCTCTTGCAGACCCTGACCCACCACACGTGACAGAACTCCCTCAAGCACTGTGTCCCAGGTGATCTTTTTTTTACTTCATAAGCAAATACCAAACTCCCAGTGCAGCAGCAAGAAACACCAGGAAAAGTGAAGGATGACCAAATGGCTTCACAGTCCACACGCAGAGACACTTAGGCCCCAGTGGACACAGTTTACCTACATAGAGAGAATTCAGCACTGCTGCCTCATGTTCATTGGAAAATATGAAACCATGTCCTCCAGGTCGCATAGATGCACACCCAGCTTTGATGGTCTCAGTAGAAAGAAAGCTCCTTACGAAAACATATATATCAAGTGCCCAACCTCAGAGGCAGTTTCTCAAGAAGTCTTTAGGGCAGCAGAGCTCCATGTTTGTGGAGTGCTTACCCTGTCCCATACTTTTGGAAACTCCTTTATGACATCCAAGGTTGTGAACTCATGAGAATATTCATTTCCAGATATGTATTCACAGAATTTTTAACTCTTATCCTCTAATTGTGTCTTACTTGGGACGAGGGTAATGTCTAGGCATTGTTCTGAATGAGAGTGGAAAGATTTTTGTGAATCCCTGACACTAACCCATTCCCTACTAGACTCTGACTACTAATCCTAATATGATGGAGAAACATAACCCAAACAGAATAGAAATACAAGCTTTTCAGAGGAGGCATGGTGTATAGTTGGACATGCCTTCTGAAATATATAGGGTAGGAGTTATAAATCTAGTCAATTTTTAATTGAAATAGTTCTACATGTGTTTTTAAAGTTAACAAATATATGAATTACTGTCTTCCTTTCACAGTAGCCTATTCAGCACATGTGTTTTAATATGCACATATAGAATCCTACCTGGTGTCACACGTACATTCTCGTGAGGTGGCTGACATGGCACATACAAATTGTGAAAAGTGATCACTCGTCCTAAACACTGTTGGAACTGAAAATTCAACCCATGGGTGAGCTTCCTATTTGAACAAACTTATATAAAAATCCATATTCATTAAAATGAATATTTTTGGATATGATGATGATATATATTTCATGATGAATTTCAATTGGCATATATATTGCTATTTTTAATATCTGTGATATATATATATATATATATATATATATATATATATATATATATATATATATATATATAAAACACGTGTCTTATTATACACTCCCTAAATTCATTCATATTGATGTATTTGGATTTTTAATCAACTTTTCACAAGATTATTCTCAGTAATATTCATCCACCTGAAATAAATATTTGTTTCCTAGTACTGAAAACTAACTTCTTTGAATGATGCAAACATATCCTAACATTTCTACACTAACTGACCCTGTATAAAATCAATTCAAGTAGATTACTATGGGACATGATGTGTATTTTGATGTTCAATTTTATTCAACACTTCTACATTACTATTTATTCACTTTATGCACATCATAGAATATATATTTCATCCACAAGTTAGCAAATTTATAGGCATTTGTCTCACTTTCAATCACTTCGTGCTTCAGAACACATGTATTCATCCATGTTTCTTGACTGACCTTTTCATGAGACTTCTTTCCAAACACATTATTTTCGATTTCCATAATCACTTTTGAAACACTTCAAAAGTTACCTTGAGCTTGGGGAGGGAAACTGAGCCCCGACTTTCTTAGTCATCCTCCAGAGTCAGTATGGCTGGCTGGTGTGGCTGTCGCTTTTTAGGGCAATTTTGGCCCAGTGTCCTTTTTTCTTTAGGGTAGGCACATTGATCTGAGGGCAGGGTGCCCTCTGGCATGGGCCAATGTTATCCCTTCTTGTCTACCTGTTTCTTAATTTCTGGCCTATTTGTTGTTGTGACCAGGACCTTAGTCAATGCCTTAGTCTGCCTTTTGTTTCTTTTATCCTCCCTTTGCTCCCTTCTCTTCCTCAGTTTCTCTCTTATAGTATACGTTCTTGACTTCTCTGACTAAATCTCTCAAAGTCATATCTTGTAATCAATCTAGCTTTGTAACTTTGTTTTAATATCCAGGCCAGTTTGCCCAATAAAGTCCATCGTGACAGATGCCTTTTGATTCTCTGCCTGAGGATCAAAAGGAGTATATCTCCTATATGCCTCTATAATTCTCTCTAGAAACATAGTGGGAGATTCATCAGGCCCTTGAATAATCTCTCTTACCTTGTCCAAATTAGTTTGTCGCTAGCGGCTGCTTGGAGACACACTATTAGAGCCCGGTGATAAGTGGACAGATGCTCCCTACCTTCAAAGATTTTGGGGTCTCAGTTGGGTGGGTTCAAGGGAAAGCTGCCTTTGATTATGTTGGGAAGTTGTGTTGGACGCACATCTTGTTTGAGGATATTTTTTTCTAGCTTCCTGGAGGATTCACTGTTGTTCCTCTGTCATGAAGAGAATCCCTAGGAGTTTTTGGCAGTCTTCTGAAGTAGGCTGGTGTGAAAACATCAATGTCTCAACCAGACCTGAGAGCCAAGTGGGGTCCTCAGAAAAAGGGGGATTATAATTTTTTTAAGTTATTTAGGTATGACGAGGAGAAAGGCTAATACTGGTAGGCTTGCATTTTTTCCCCGTGGCCATCGTCAATCATTGGCCCATAGGGATGGAGGGGGAGCATCCCGAGAGTTCCAGGGTTTTCAATCATTCACCGCCAGCGAGTTCCTTTAGACGGGTCAGCTTCCTCCAAGGGAAGAGGTGCTGTGTGTGCCGCAAGGGAATTATCTGGAGGGCGCTGGGCCGGCATAGCTTCCTCCAATGGAGGAGAGGCTGAGTCAGCAGCAGGGGAATCACTTAGAGGGTGTTGGAGGTTGGGGGACAAGGGCAGGGGATAAGGAGGGGAAGGAGAGTCCAGTAGAGTGAAATCTGGTGACTCAAGGAGAACAGAGGGTGTAGGAGGAGGAGGAGCAGAGGATTTGAGAGTTCCTGGGGGAAGAAGTCAGAGTGGGGGCAGGGGCAAGAAAGGCTTCACCCATGGAAAAGGAGATATGCAGGGTTCCCGCCGAGTTAAGATATATGGCTGTTGATCCAGATGGCTATGTGGCCCCGGCTGAAAGACAATATCTCTGACTTTTTTAAATTAGTGGGAAGTAGAAAGATCCTTCTAGGGGTAATCCAAATCCAAAGGTGGGCCATTCTGAAGCACAGAGAGTCTGCCACATCCGGGGCTTTACTGAAAAAGAAAGATTCTGAGCCCTTAAGCGGACTTTGGTCCAGTGATCAAGGATCAGGGACAGAGGCATTGAAGTGCTCTGTCCCATAATGAAAGATACACAAACAGTTAAAGCAATGAAACATGACACAGACAAGACAAGGCAATGAAGACAGGCAATGTACGTCCAACACTGAGACCAGGACTGAGGAGCCGGCAAAACCCGATTGACTGGCAATACTGAATCCGAAAGAAAATATCACTGAGTCCAGAAGACTATCTCGTCCCCATAAATTTACGGGAAGATGATCCAATACATATGGCTGTAGAGTTCCTTCACATCCTTCAGGATCCTTCCAATCTAATACCATTGCACTTCTATGGGGATTAGACGCCACTCCTAGGCCTCAAAGCGTTTGAGTGGCTTGTTGTAACGGCCAATGTTTTGGCCATTCTTGACGACAGATGATGCTAAGGTCTGCATCTGTATCCAGTAGCCCATTAAATTTATGCCCTTGAATATTTAGTTTTAGCATGGGGCCAGAATCTAAATTTAAAGAAAGCATAGCCCAATCTACACCTGTGGAGCCTAATCACTTGGAACCTCTTTCTACAGTACAACTGGAAAATTTTTCATGTAGGCTGGGTATTATTAGTAACTGTGCTATTCTATCTCCTGGTGAAATTACTGATATACCCTTTGGAGAACTGGCTATAATTTTTATTTCACCTTCATAGTCGAGATCAATTACCCCAGGACTTATCATAAGTCCTTTTAGAGTAGAAGAGCTGCGTCCCAATAATAAGCCTACTGTTCCTTTGGGAAGAGGTCCTTTTACCCATGTGGAAATGAATTGAACTCCCATCTCTGCAGTTAGTACTGCTCTGGCGGAGGCACAGATGTCCAACCCTGAGCTCCCTCTGGTTTGTCTGATGAGGGATCTGATGGACAATGTGTCCTGGGCACTACCCTGATGGGGTTGCTGGGTTTCTCCAGTGCTGCGTATATTTGTGGTTTTGGGCCCTGGAGCATTGAGCCCCCTTGTCCATTTTTGGCAATGGAGCTCCATGTCTTTGTCCACAATATTGTGGATAAACACCTGGTCCTTGTTCGTTTTTTGATAATGGTGTACCCTCTATGGTGGTTTGAGAACAGCATTAATTAGCCCAAAGTCTCCCTCTACGGCATCGTGGACAAATACCTGGTATTCTACTCCTTTGATACCTAGTTTTGTTAAACCCTCCTCCTATGGGACAATTCCTTTTAAAATGTCCTGTTTCTTCACAATTGTAGCATGTTCTTGGCCTGGCATCTAAAGCCTGTTTTACTGCAGCTGCCACAATTTGCCCTTGTTCATTAATGTCTCTGGCATCTAAAGCCTGTTTTACTGCAGCTTCCACGACTTGCTCTTGTTCTTTAATGTCTCTACATAATTTAATATATGTGTTTAAATCTTCATGTTTCTATGGTCTAATGATATCATTGCAACAAAGGTTCGCTTGCTCATAAGCCAGTTGTTTTAGTAATGGCATTGCTTGTTGTGTATTTCCAAAAACTCTGGTAGCTGTTTGAATAAGCCTATCTACAAATTCAGCATAAGGTTCATTAGCTCCTTGTATTACCTTAGATAATTAACCTTGTAAACCTCCATGTCCTTGTAAAGTCTTCCATGCCTTAATTGCATCTAACAATTTACTGAACACTCTTTCAGTTTTTTTTTTTTTAATAATTTCTGATTCCGCATTTCTACTATAATACAACCCAACAAGATGACACCAAACAAAACAGCTCCTCAGGAATAGCCATCAGAGCCCAACTGCCACCACAGGCTTCCCACAAGCCTCTCCCTCAAACACAAGTCTCCTCCTCTTGAGGCCGATTGGCTGGGTCGCATGGGCGGAGCCAAAAAAGTCCCCCAATGAGCAGTTCTGTGGTCTGAAAGGGCAGGGAACCAGCCCAATGTGCATCACCACAGAGGAGCCAATCAGCTAGATGTTGCTGGGGCCGCTGTGAGCCAATCATCCGCTGGCAGTCTGAAAGGTCGGGGAAACCGCTCATTGAGCATCTCCAATGAGCATCACCACAGAGAAGCAAATCAGCTAGATGATGCTGGGGCCGCTGTGAGCCAATCATCAGCCAGCAGACGGAAGTTTGCTGGCAGCTGCAAGTTTACTGGGGCTCCTTTGGCTGTGGCTCTCAACAGATTATTCTCAGAAATATTTAACCACCTAAAATACATATTTGTTTCCTAGTACTGAAAACTAACTTCAGTGAATGGTCCTTATATATCCTAATATTTCTATAGTAACTGACCAAGTTTAACATCAATGCAGTTAGATTCCTATGGGACATGAAATGTATTTTGAAGTTCATTTTTATTCCACACTGGTACATTACTATTTCTTAAGTTTATGGACATCATAGGGTATAACCTTTCATCCACAAATTCACAAATTTATAGGCATGTGGTTCACTTTCAATCACTTCCTCTTTCAGAAAACATGTATTCCTCTATGATTCTTTAGTGGTCTTTTCAATAGACTTCTTTCTAAAAACATTATTTTCGATTCTATACTCATTTTTGAAGCAAAACTCACACACTCTTCATGATAAACCGTAACCCTAATATTACCATTAGATGTATAACTGGTTGGAATGAATGTATATATATCAATATAAGATTTCCTATATATTTTCAAATATAATTTCAATGCATTATTTAAAGTTGGAACCAGTTATATAATTAATTCACAATATGGTCTATTCATGCATCATCTCTTATTCATCAACACAGGGTACGCCTATTTTATCCGCAATACTAATTTATAAGTTTTCAAAATATTGCTCCTCATATTGGTGGAAGAAATACTCATGTAATCTGATCTAAATATATATTTTACCACAGTAATATTCTTGACACAAAATGCAAAGGTCACACTTATGATTGTACTAAAGCCTAAATTTAAAGTGAGCATGGATTACTAAAAACCTCCATGTCTAGGTTCCCTAATGCGCTCAAATGTCAATCCTATTGGTGACTAAATAATTGTTTCTTCCTAAGATTATATATTCAACCTCAACCCTGTTGAAAATGTCTAATCCTATCACTCACTTTAGACGTTGCCTGATTTCCTAATGTGTCTATTGATACATATTTACTCTCTTTCCTACATATTTTCCCCAGTTCATCATTGTGACTGACTCTTCACATGTGCTGACATTTACATTCACTCTCTAACTAAAACCCTATTGCTAAAGAACTTTTGGTCCAACTCCTAGACTCACTCTTCTTCCTAATCCTACTGACAATCTTCCTAATCCTTTGGACTATCCCTTTTGGACTGGATGATCTCTTCTAAATTCAGTCATCTGAGGTACAGCATCCTATGCCATTGTAAATGAATTTATCTGAGACCTCGGTACAGAACATAATTCAAGCTTAGTATGCCAATCAATTGCCAAATGCCCTTCTGGGCTTCAAATCTTACCTAGATTTCTGTTTTTGTACTTATATTTCAAGTCTATATTCTTATAAGTATCACAGGTTCCCAAACCATTATTCATCCAGCAGAATGATTCCTAACCAAAATCGAACACGCTATTAACCCTAACCATACAATGTTCCGTCAATCTAACTTTACAGAAGAGCAGGGACCGAGTTGGACTTACAATACAGGAATGTAGGGGATCTTCCATCTGCTGAAAACCTCAAAGGTCCATGCAGAAATGATCCACGGAGAAGATTTAGGCAGCTATTTAGGACCTGAGAGAGCAAAAGTCATCTTCCATGGCAAAAAACCTAATCAGGATGAAGGGATGTTTCTGAATCAGCCTCTCTCTTCTTAATGTAGAGAAGTCGGACCAAACCAGGCCTTTGTGGAGAGCTGTTCCCAGGTGCCTGTGGTTTCTATACCATTCTAATTTGTGAATGTGTCACAGGAAATAGGGGCAGCCTCCATCTTATGAGAACCTAGGAAGCAACTGTTAGGACATATTGGTGGCCAAGTCAGTGACCTCATTCAGTTCCTGAAGGAAGTGACCTCACATACTTCCTTGGTGATGGAATTCTCTGAATTTGGGATCCAGGAAGCCAGGCACCCAGAGCCATTACCCGTCCAAGTCCCAGTGGTCTCACTTGTTTGGATTTACCAAGGATAGAATCAGTCTTTCTAGGTACCTATTCATGTGAAGGTGGCCAAATTCCAAGAAAGCTCTGAAGAGGGGCCTTTACTGACAAGACTGGAATTGGCTCACCACTGCCTCCTGACAACTTCACAGAGTTGGTGAATAACACCAGATCTGAGACAGGAAAGGCCATTTCGGAGGAACATCGTATGGCCTACCAGTCAGAGGACACTCAGAAGAGTCACAGACCTACTTGGGGGAAGGAGGTGCCTGGGTGTGTGGATGTCAGTTTGTGGTTTTGTCTCATGTTCTGAGAATAGGTAAAAAAACGTGATTTATTTCTTTTGGAATGGACTGTTTCTAATAAGTCATTTGACATCGTGAGTGTTTCTATTTCTGTGTATCCCACTGTGTCCGTGGTTGTACACATTAGAAAAGAGAATGCATCAATGAATATGTCCTGTGTAGTAGAATGCCTCCCACCAATCAACCTGTCCAATTTATGAAAGGACTGCGGCTTGCCTTACCAATGGGAAACACCTACAACCTTCCTAAGTTCCTGTTTTCTTCCAGAACTCTGGCCACTAGCCAGAATAGGCTCATCGTTTTTTATCCATGATATGTACCACCTCCAATCACTGTGACATGACCATGTACTGAATAGCTGAAGGGAATGGCATGGAGAGCATCTCAGAAAACTCAGATATCAGTGTGGCCAGGAAACTCTCAGTGGAGAAACCCTGCTTTGGGCCTTTTGCTTACATTTTGTTCTGTTGCCCTGAATGTCAGGAAGGTATTTGCCTCTGGCCACCCCTTTGTGAAGACTGAAAAAAACAGTTATCAAATGGAAATGAATGAGGATCACCTGTGGCTCTTGGCATAATTACTTTGGAAAGGGAGGTGTCTGAATCAGCCACTTGGCCCTGTGTGAGGCTCCAGCTTAGCACATGATGGATCTAAAGAAAGATCCCGTGTGTGCATCCAAAACCAAAATGGCAAAAAGATCAGTCATTGTGGATGAAGTCTCTAGCCTTTTTCTGTGATGTTCCTGACTCCATCAAGTGAGAATAGGGATCCTTTGGGTCAAATGAGTTCTTCAAAGCCCTGCAGAAGTGCTTGGGTTTTCTCATGACTCCAAACCACATAAAGAATCTATACCTGACATTCAGTAGGCCTCAAAATGGAGAAGCAGAGGAGTATTAATGGCAGGTCTATTTAATCCCTCCTGGTTCACAGGAATGGTGTCCAGGCCACCCTGACTTTAGGCAAATGAGGGCCAAGGGTGCTCATTTTGGTCACTGTCTTGGGCTGCGCCCCTCATGGAAACCTTCAGCCAGAGGTTATGATGAGTGTCTATATGGAGAAGATGAGGGCCTTGTGGGAGTGTTTAGGTTTTAATTTTGGTCATTTGTGTGGCGATTGGAAGAAATGACTGGGTCCAACTGGGCTTGAACTCTGGTGTGAGTTCAAGGGGACTTAGAGACTGAGTTCTGGAACTGAACTCAGAGAAGTATTGCCATGAATTGTGTTGGGATTTTAGCAGGCCACACATGAGAGTCGCCCTTATAAACTGAGATCTAGGTCCAGGGTGGCTTTCCACAGAGCACTGAGAATCTCAGCCTGGATATCACATGATTTTTTCTGAAACACTTGGCAGGCATACTTGAGCGTCAAAACACACATGGACCTCACATTGTAGACCTCAATAGTCCTGGATTTCTGTGACCTTTTGGCCACTCCTTGGGAAGACTTGCCTGTGGGAGTTTTCCAGAGGTTTCATTGAAATGAGCTTCCTCACCATTTAATGTTTCCTGAAAAAATTGAAACCAACATTGCCTCCAACCTCATGCTTGAATAATGGCTCGATAAATACCATGAAATTTTTAAAATTCCTTTGACCAGGTTGCACAGGAGAACCTTTGGATGTACTGTTGCTGACGATGAGTGTACCAGACAGTTCCTTTATTGACTAAGTTTCATGAAAATGGTGTAGAACAGAGATTCCAGTAAGTTCAAGCCTGCTGATTAGTGGACCTAGAGCAGAGATGTGCAGTTTTGTGATAAAACTTCTGTCGTGGGGCCTTGTGGATCTGCCTTTGACTTCCAAATGGCATGTGGCTGACATGGTGCATCCAGCAGACCCTTATATGTAAAGGCATCTTTTTATAACAAGAGGTTTAAGGGAAATGTTCACAATCAGGTTATTATGGTCAAGGGGGCAAACTATGTGGGCTAGAAACCTGGTTGGTGCATTCTCCTGCTGACCCTGACCCACCACACATGACAGAACTCCCTCCAGCACTGTGTTCCAGTTGAGCTCCTTGTATTCCATGAAGCAAATACCAAATTCCCAGTGCAGCACCAAGAATCACCACGAAATGTGGAGGATGACCAAATGGTTTCACAGTCAACATGTGGATACACTTAGCTCCCCGTGGCCACAGTTTACCTACAAAGAGAGAATTCAGCACTGCTGCCTCATGTTCATTGGAAAATAAGAAACCATATCCACAAGGTCAAAGAGATGAAGACCCAGCTTTGATGGTCTCCCTAGAAAGGAAGCTAAAGCTCCTGACAACAACATATGTTTTAAGTGCCCAACCTCAGAGACAGTTTCTCAAGAAGTCTTTAGGCAGGCAGAGGTCCATGTTTGTGGAGTTTTTACCCTGTCCCTTACTTTTGGAAACTCCTCTACCACTTCCAAGGTTGTAAACTCCTGATCGTATTCCATTCCAGATATGTAGTCACGGATTTTCTAACTCTTCTCCTCTAATTGTGTCTTACTTGGGGCGAAGGTGATATCTAGGTGTTGTTCTTGATGAGAGTGGGAAGATTTTTGTGTACCACATATTTGCATACACATTGGATTCATTTTCCTATTTTCCATTCGATATACTGAATACCTGACACTAACTCACACCCTACTAGACTCTGATTACTAATCCTAATATGATGGAGGAAAGTAACCCAAACATTATAGAAACATAAGCAGTTCAGAGGAGGCATGGTGTATAGTTGGACTTGCTTTTTGCATGATAAATGGTAGGTGTTATAAATATAGTCAATTGTTAATTGAAATAGTTCTCCATTGTTTTTAATGTTAACTTATTTATGAATTCCTATCTCCATTTCTCTGGAGCCTATTCAGCACATGTATTTTTATATGCACATATAGAATCCTACCTGGTATCACACGTACATTTTTGTGAGGTGGCTGACTTTGCAGATACAAATTGTGAGAAGAGATCACTCCTCCTAAACGCTTTTGGATCTTAAAATTCCACCTATGGGTGAGGTTCCTAGTTGAACAACATTATACATAAATCCATGTTCACTAAAATGAATACTTTTTAATCTGTGGATGATATATATTTCATGATAAATTTTGATATGCATATATATTTATATATTGCTACTTTTTAATGTATCTGTGATATATATATATATATATATATATATATATATATATATATATTATACACCCTCCGATTTTTCAAAATATGAAATATATGTGTCTTATATACACTCCCTAAATTTATTCATGTCATGAATGTTGATTTATAATAAAATGTTCACAAGATTATGCTCAGATATATTCATCCACCTGAAATATATATTTGATTCCTAGTACTGAAAACTAACTTTAGTAAATGGTCCTTTCAAATCCTAATGTTTCTACAGTAACTGACCCAGTTTAACATCAATGCAAGTAGATTCCTATGGGACATGATATGTATTTTGACATTCATTTTCATTCAACACTGGTACATTACTATTTTTTTCAGTTTTTGCACATCATAGGATATATATTTCATCCACAAGTTAGGAAATTTATACGTTTTTTTATACTTACAATCACTTCCTGCTTCAGAACACATGTATTCCTCTATGTTTCTTGACTCGTCTTTTCATGAGACTTCTTTCCAAACACATAATTTTTCATTTTCATAATCACTTTTGAAACTAAACTCACACACCCTTCATGATAAAACATAACCCTAATATGACCATTAGATGCATTACTCGTTGGAATGAATGATTGTATATCAATATAAGATTTCTTATATACTTTCAGATATCAATTCAATCCATGATTTAAAGTGGAAACAGCTATATTATTTATTCACAGTATTGTCAATTCATGCATTACTTCTATATTCATAGACACAGGGAACAACTCTGTGTACCCCCAACACTAATTTATACCTCTTCAAAATATTGCTCCCAGAAATGTTAGAAAAAATATGCATGTCACCTGATCTACATATACATTTTATCACTGTAATATTCTGATCACAAAATGCAAAGGTCAAAGTTATGATTGTAGCACATCCTAAATGGAAAGTGATCCTGGATTATTAAAAACATCCATGTCCAGGTTGCCTAATGCTCTCCAATGTCAATCATATTTGTGACTACATATTTGTTTCTTCCTAAGATTATATATTGAAACTCAACCTGGTTGATCATGTCTAATCCTATCATTCACTTTATACATTGCCTGATTTCATAATGTGTGTATTGATATCTGATTTCCTACATATTTTCTCCAGTTCATCATTGTGACTGACTCTTCACATGTGCTGACATTTACATTCACTCTCTAACCGAAACCCTATTGCTAAGGAACTTTTGTTCCAAAACCTATACACAGTCTTCTTCCTAAACCTACCAACTATATTCCTAATCCTACCGACTATCCCTTTTTGAATGCATGTTCTCTTCTACATTTAATTATCCAAGTAAAGGTCGGGTGAGGTCGAAGGAAGAGACCACCAAGAGACTATCTCATGCAACAGCAAAGGGTTTATTGGGGGTCCAGCATGCTGATGCTCAGAGCTCCCTTGAATAGAGTAGAGAGCCCTTAGAACAGCTTAAGCAGAGCTTATACACTTTCCTTGGTGACGGCAGGGAGGGAAGTTTATTGATGGGTCAGGGCGAGTGGTCAGTTTGCATGCAACCCAGTGAGGGAGCACATTCTGCAGTTAGTCAGTTGGGGACAGCATATTCTGGGAACAAGATTAGCAAACATTTCTCAAGATTTCAACAGTGTTTTGTTAAGCATACAGGAAAAAAGGAAGTGAAAAGTGCCTATTTTATTAATCTTTCATTCCCCACTTCTTCTTCTGGCTACTTTTAATCATAAAAGTGATCATTGCGGGGTGTCACATTCTATGTTTGCTAGTGGGGTATTACCATAAGTTTAACTCGTCCAATTTGAGCTTGGAGAAAAGAAATTACACGGTTGAGCAAACAGGGTTTTATAGTTAGCAATAATATGAGGATTATTATTGAAATGGCCAGGGTTGATAAATGCGTAGTTAACCAGGGGGACTGTGTGAACCAAGACTCAAACCACCCTTTTTGGGCCTCTCTCTCTCAATGACACTCTTCAAGGCATCTTTTTAATTTACTCCTAGATTTTTTTACAACTCCAGTATGGTCGGCAAAAACACAAGATTCTCCATCAATGCAGAACAAAGGCCCCCTTCTCTCATGAAGAGGAGGTTCAACCCTCGCCTGTTCTGTAAAACAACTTCAGAGAGAGAGGTTAAAGATTCCTGCAAAGCCAAGATGGAGGTTCCTAATATCTTTAAGTTTTGGTCTATTGCTGCTTCTAATTGTGTCATTTGTTGTATCCCATGGACCAAGGCAGTGGTTCTTGTGCTCACGCCTGCAGCAACTCCTATTCCTAATAGGATGGCTAAAGTGATGGATATATGTTCTCAGTGGAACCGGGTTTTATGCCCCCTTATTTGATCTTCAAATGAACCTGCATTATGATAAAGCACTCTGGGAAACCTCTGCACCTTTACAAAGTTAATCACATCGTCTTGACAATTTCATGAAAACATAAACAATGTTTAAGTCTATAGAATTATACTGTTGTAGAGACGGACATGGCAAGGCACCTAAGATACTACCAAAAACAGGGAAACTTTCCATTTTATTTGCAACCGGATTCAGAGGGCATTACTTCTGTTATAATCAATTAATTCCCTGAAACCCACGTTTAGGTAGTTTCAGAATTTTGTACCCAACATATAAGGGAAGGGGCGCAGAAGTTCACAGCCTGCAGAAGTTCACAAAAAGCAGATTTTTTCTGTTTTTTTCCTCTGTTCTGGGCAAGTTAACTTTTCAAGGCCACCTGGGTGAAGGAGAGCTTTCTCTTCCCTTTATTTTTTCCCCCTTCCAGCTGTAACCATGGAGCCCAGTTGGTAACTTCTTTATCTTAGAAATGTAGCCATCTCTGTGAAGCCCCAGCTCAATGCCAAAGGCCTTGTTCACATATTTTGTGAAAAACTAGTAAGGGGGTGTCTAACTTAGGAGTGCTGATATTTTTAGCCAGTGGCCAAGGACAACAGGGCAACAGGAAAAGAGGAAGTTTATCTACTTTGAAGTCTTTCATGGGGACTCTTTTGCTGAAAGTCCTAAAGTCAGCCATGCTGAAGACTTCTGTAGAATTTCAGTTAATGTTTTTCTGTGGGCCTGGAACAGAGGGGGGAGATGGGGAAGGCGTGGCTTTGAGCAGCTCCGTGGATCTGAGAATGAGGTAGCAGAGATGTGAAAGAATACTGGGAAAGGGGTTTGTGATTTTCCTAGCAACAAAAAGGTGAGCAGTAGAACAGGTAGAGCAGAGGGGAAGATGGGAGTTAGTATCCCTAAAAGCCTGTGAGGGACTTTAAATTCTTAGTAATCTGTTTTCAGTGATGACAAAGAAACTTTAAAGGCCATTTTCACTAAATCTTGGATAGGGGTCTGAGGGTTCTCCTCCGCTGGTTTGAGCTTTGGGTTAGCTGGTAAGAGGAACTGGTGGGACCCGGTGCGGGCACTGACTGGAGAAGAGAGGAGTGATTCGGTGGAGGGTTACCTTAGTACCTGCTACCTCAGCAAGGGGGCAATGGTCTTAGATCCGGCGGAGGTTTGGGTTTTTGATCTAGTAATTGGAGGGGAGAAATCATGTTGCTGAGGTGAGAGTGACAGCAGAGAGTCTGGAGCAGAAGGCTGAGTGTGAGGACCTATTGGAGAAGCATAGTTCAGGATGTGAGCGAAGGAGGGAAAAGGCCTCCACATAGGGAAATCTCCTTTCACCCTTTTGAGGACTTTCAGAAGTTAAAAAGGTCAGGCAGAATTTGAGGATCTAGAGACCCCTCTAGGGGCCATCGGTTTTGGTGATCTAATTGGTAATAGGGCCAATGCTGTGTACAGAAGTTGATGAGGAGTTTGGGTTCCATCATGCACTGCCTGTATGATCACAACCCTATGACTTACAGAAGAAGTCGGCATTCCACCCCACACAACCGTGACTGTTTGTGGCTTTGGTAGTCCACCGGGCAAACATAGTAATCTAGGCTAGCCAACCTGCATCTGGCTTGCATGTCCCTACATCCATAATGATTGTTTCCATTATCAATGGTGCAGAATGGATTTAATGGAAATTTAGTGGGATCCTCTTCATCAGGTATATCCCAATAGGAAAGACCTATAGCCAGCTGACAAATGTCTGGGTGGATAGATGTCCACCAAGTCCCTAAGTGGGCTGTATGCGAGATAGATCATACTTCTTTACCAGTAGGATTTGTGATCAGCCATCGCTGCTGAACGGGTTGAATAGGTTTAGGACTACTGGTGGTCAAGGGGAGAGTGTATAGCCTTAGACACAGGGTAAATACACAATTTGAAAGTTTTACCAATTTTTTCCTGTTTCAAGCCAGAGTCTGAACAGGGTCAGGCTTGAGATGAGAGGTATGGATCCAGGAAGTGATTCTTTCTACCTTTACCGCTGTAGGTGTTATAAGTAGCACCTTGTATCGTCATTTCCAGTGGGGTTCCAGGGATGACACCTGATGTCGACTTACATAGATGAAGTCTCTTACTTGATATCGATGTAGAGTCCACTCGCCCGCAGGTTAATAGGCATTGGCCATCTGTTTTCACAGGTATCCCTGAGTTCTTTCAAGAGCTTTAATTCAGTCAAGCAATGGGGTGTGGAAGGAATTGTTAGGTCTTAGAGTTGGGGTTAGGTCGCTTACTGAAGGAGGGGCACCATGGACAATTTCATAGGGGGTGAAATTACACGAAGAAACAGAGGGAGTATTTCTTCCATGAAATAGTGCATAAGGCAGGAGCATAGTACAATCTATTATGCAGGTTTCTAAGCTTAATTTCGTTATGGTCTCTTTAATGGTTCTATTCATTCTTTCTACCTGTCCTGAACTCGGTGGTCTATAAGCACAATATAACTTTTAATTAATCCCCAGGGTTTTGCCTAACCCCTGACTTACCTGGGCTACAAACGCCAGTCCATTATCAGACCTTATTACTTAAGGCAGGCCGTATCTTGTAAAAATATCTTTCAGGATCTTCTTGACGACCATTTGCGCTGTTTCGTTTTTTTTTTCTTTTTTCCTGGAAAAGGCTTCAATCCATCCTCAAAATATATCTACAAAGACTAGGCGAAATTTAATTTCAAACCTTGCTGGCTTAATTTTAGTAAATTCCACTTCCCAGAATTGTCCTGGTCTGGTTCCTCGTAGGTGCTTTTTTGCAGGAAGCTTGGAATGGTAAGCATTATCCATGACAGACCTGACAGGCTTTTGTTACCCATTCAGTTATTTCCTTTTGCTTTGAGTCGGTTAGTAAAAAACTCTGTTCTTGATCCTTCAGGAATGAATGCAATTTCTTTGAACCAAGTTGAGTGAGTGATGTACATTTTCTACTGACATATATAGAGCCGTGACTATAGGAGTTTTTACTGAAGGATTTAGAAATTCCACTTGTGGTCCTTCAGGGTTAAAAGTTATTTTGGCCCGGAGCTTGGTGAGCAGATCTCTGCCCATCAATGGGGCCGGGCATTCTGGGATTACTAAGAACGAGTGATGGATTTTTCCTTTCCCCTGGTCCATGGTCCTCTTAGTTGTCCAAGCCTGATATTTTCTGCCATTAGCCCCTTGAATTAGAGACCTTTTATTTGATAGAGAGACCAATGGGGCCTTAAGGGCAGAGTATATTGCCCCTGTATCCACTTCAAAGTTTGCTGGGGTCCCCTCCACTTCAAAATTTACCCTGAGCTCTCGGAGGGGATCTGAGCCCCAACGTTCTTAGTCATCCTCCAGAGTCAGAATGGCTGGCTAGAGTGGATGTCTCTTTCAATGGCACTCTTTGAAGCAGTGTCCTTTTTCTTTACAGTAGGCACATTAAATTGAGGCCAGGGGTGGCCTCTAGTATGGGCCCCGATATCCATTCCTGTCTCCATGTTTCTTATTTCTGGCCTATTTGTTGTTGTGACCAGGACCTTAGTCAATGCCTTAGTCTGTCTTTTGTTTCTTTTATCCTCCCTTTGCTCCCTACTCTTCCTCAGTTTCTCTCTTATAGTATACCTTCTCGGCTACTCTGACTAAATCTCTCAAAGTCATATCTTGTAATCCATCTAAGCATTGTAACTTTCTTTTAATATCCAGGGCAGCTTGCCCATAAAGGCCATCTTGACAGATGCCTTTTGATCCTCTGCCTGAGGATCGAAAGGAGTATATCTCCTATATGCCTCCATAATTCTCTCTAAAAACATAGAGGGAGATTCATCAGGCCCTTGAATAATCTCTCTTAACTTGGCAAAATTTGTTAGTCGCCTAGCGGCCACTAAGATACCCACAATTAGAGACCAGCGATAAGTGGACAGATGCTCCCTACCTTCAAAGGTGTTGGGGTCCCAGTTTCGTCGATTCAAGGGAAAGCCGGGTTGAATATGTTGGGAAGTTTTGTCGGTCACCCATCTGGTCAGAGGATATTTTCTCCAGCATCCAGGAGGATTCACTTTTGTTTCTCTATCATGAAGAGACAACCCTAGGTGTTGTTGACAGTCATCCCAAGTAGGCTAGTGTGAAAACATCAATGACTCAACCACACCTAGGAGCCGGGTGGGGTCCTCGGTAAAAGGGGGATATTTATTTTTCCAGTTATATTGGTCTGAAGAGGAGAAAGGTTAATACTGGTAGGCTTGCATTTTTCCCCCAAGGCCGTTGTCAATCATTGGCCCCTAGGGATGAGGGGGAGCATCATTCGAGTTCCAGGTTTTTCAATCATTCACTGCTGGTGAGTACCTTTAGCTGGGCTAGCTTCCTCCAGAGGAGGAGGGGCTGTGTGTGCTGCGGGGAAATTATCTGGAGGGCGCTGGGCTGGCTTATCTTCCTCCAATGATGGAGAGGTTGAGTCAGCAGCAGGGGAATCACTTAGAGGGTGTTGGTCTTTGGGGGACGTGGGCAGGAGATAAGGAGGGGGACGAGAGTCCAGTAGAGTCAAATCTTGTGACTCAGGGAGAACAGAGGGTGGAGGAGGAGGAGGAGCAGAGGGTTTGAGAGATCATGGGGGAAAGAGTAGGAGCGGGGGTAGGGGCAAGGAAATGCTTCACCCATGGAGGAGATTTGCAGAGGTCCTGCCAAGTTAAGATATATGGCTGTTGATCCGGATGGATATGTGGCCCTGGCTGAAAGACAATATCCTCTGACTTTTTAAATTAGTGGGAAGTAGAAAGATCCTTCTAGGGGCCATCCGAATCCAAAGGTGGGCCATTCTGAGGCACAGAGAGTCTGCCAGGTCCAGAATTTTACTGAAAAAGAAAGATTCTGAGCCCTTAAGGGTACTTTGGTCCAGTGATCAAGGGTCAGGGACAGAGGCATTGAAGTGCTCTGTCCCATAATGAAAGATACACAAACAGTAAAAGCGATGACACACGACACAGACAAGACAAGAAAATAAAGACAGACAATGGAACTTCCAACACTGAGACCAGGACTAAGTATCTGGCCAAACCCGATGGGCTGGCGATACCGAATCTGAAACAAAATATCACTGAGTTGAGGAGACTATTGCTCCTCGATTTCCCGAGTACTCTGGTGCATCCCCCAGGGATGTGGCCTGTGGCTCTGTGACACGTATGTCAGCCACCATCGGAGAGAGGTCACACTCTTCATTGACAGCCATTTTGCGAAGCCCTAACCTGAAACCTGAAACCAGAAAGAGGCACCATACATACCCCAAGAGGAGCCTGTTGGGGTCTCTCGTTCGCCGCTGCCGGATCTCACTGGAACCTCCATATGTAAAGGTCAGACGAGCATCGGGTGAAGAGACCACCAAAAGACTGTCTCATGCAAAAGCAAAGGTTTTATTGGGGGTCCAGCATGCTGGGGCTCAGAGCTCACTTGAATAGAGCAGAGAGCCCTGAGAACAGCTTAAGCAGAGCTTATATACTTTGCTTGGAGAGGGCAGAGAGGGAACTTTATTGTTTGGTCTGGGCGAGTGAGCAGTTTGCGTGCAACCGGGTGAATGAGTACATTCTGCAGGTTGGCAGTTGGGGACAGCACATTCTGGGAACAAGATTAGCAAACAGTTCTCAAGATTTCAAAAGTGTTTTGTTAAGCATACAGAAAAACGGGAAGTGACATTTACCTATTTTACTAAATTTTCATTACCGAATATACTTTGCCAGATTTCCTAATGTCTCTATTGAAATCTGCTTTCCTGCATATTTTCCCCATTTCATCATTGTGACTGACTCTTCACATGTGCTGACATTTACATTCACTCTATACCCGAAACCCCATAGCTAAAGAACTTTTGGTGCAAATCCTATACTCACTCTCCGTTCTAAACTTACCGACTATCGTCCTAATCCTACCGACTATTCTTTTTTTTAAATTTTTTTTTCTTAAAGAAAGAGTTAGAGAGAGAGGGAGAGAGAGAGAGAATTTTTTAACATTTATTTTTTTTAGTACTTGGCAGACACAACATCTTTGTTTGTACGTGGTGCTGAGGATCGAACTCGGGCCGCACGCATGCCAGGCGAGCGCGCTACCACTTGAGCCACATCCCCAGCCCCCCGACTATTCCTTTATGACTGGAAGTTTTCTTTGACAATAAATAATCCAAAGTACAAGGTCCTATGCATTTGTATATTGATTTATCTGAGACATCTGTGCAGAAAATAAATCAATGATAAATATTGCAATCAAGGGCCCAACACCCTTCTGGGCTTCAAATATTACCTTTATTTCTGTTTTCGTGCTTATATTTCACCTACATATTCTTGAAAATATCGAAGGTTCGCCATACCATTATTCATCCAGCAGAATGATTCCTAACCCCAATCGAAACTGTTATTAACCCTAACCATACACTCTTCCCTCAATCTAACTTTACAGAAGAGCAGGGACACAGTTGGTCTTACAATACAGGAATTTACGGTTTCTTCCAACTGCTGAGAAACTCAAAGGTCCACGCAAAAATGATCCCTGGAGAAATTGTAGGCACAAATGTACGAACTGAGAGAGCAAAAGTCATCTTCCATTGAAAACAACCTGGTCAGGATGAAGGGATGTGTCTGAATCAGCCTCTCTCTTCTTAATATGGAGAAGAAGGACCAAACTAGGCCAGTGTGGAGAGCACTTCCCGGGTGCCTATGGTTGATATACCATTCTAACTTGTGAAAGTGTCACAGGATGTAGGGGCAGCCTCCATTTTATGGGACACTTTGAAGCAACTGTTAGGACAAAGTGGTTGCCAAGGCAGTGACCTCATTCAGATCTTAAAGGAAGTGACCTCACCTAACATCCTTTGTGATGGAACTCTCTGAACTTGGGATCCAGGAATCCAGGCACCCAAATTCAGTCTCAGTCCCAGTCCCAGTCGCAGTGGTTTCAATTGTTCAGATTTACCAAGGACAGAGTCAGTCTTTGTTGGTACCTACGGAGGTGAGGATGCCCAAATGCCAGGAAAGCTCTGAAGAGTGGCCTTTCCTGAGAAAGCAGTTAGTGGATCACCGCTGGCTCCTGAGAACTTCACAGTGTTGACCAAGGAGACCAGATCTGAGACAGGACAGGCCATTTCGGGGTAACATAGTATGGCCCACCAATCAGAGGACACTATGGATAGTCACAGACTGACTTGGGGGAAGAAGGTGTCTTTGTGGATGTGGGTGTTGGTTTGTGGTTTTGTCTCATGTTCTGAGAATAGGTAATAAAGGCGGTTTTTTGGTTTGAAGTGAATTGTTTCTAATAAGTCTTTTGAAAAAGCGAGTGTTTCTAAGTCTGTGTATCCCACTGTGTCCGTGGTTCTAGACATTAGAAAAGAGAATGCATCAATGGATGTCTCCTGTCTAGTAGAAATCTTCCCAACATTCATCCTGCCAATTTATGAATGGACTGCGGCTTGCCTTATGAATGGGCAACACCTACTATCTTCCTAAGATTATATTTTGTTCCTGAATCCACTCCACTCTCCAGAATAGGCTCATGGTTATGTGTCCAATATATATACCACCTCCAAGCTCTGTGACATGGCCATGTACTGGATAGCTAAAGGGAATGGCGGGCATCTCAGAAAACTCAGATATCAGTGTGACCAGGAAAGTCTCAGTGGAGAAATCCTGCTTTGGGCCATTTGCTTACCTATTGTTCTGTTGCCCTAAATTTCAGGAAGCTTTTTGCCTCAGACCACCCCTTTGTGAAGCCTGAAGAAATGAGTTGTCAAATGCAAATGAATGGGCATCACCTGTGGCTCTTTGCTTGATTGCTTTGGAAAGGGATGTGTCTGAATCAGCCTCATGACCCTATGTGAGGCTGTGGCTTAGATTCTTAGCACCTGATGGATCTAAAGAAAGATACCATGTGTGCATCCAAAACCAAAATGGCCAAATGAGCAGTCATTGTGGATTAAGTCTTTTGCTTTCCTCTGTTAGGTTCCTGAAATCCATCAAGTGAGAATAGGGATAATTTGGGTCAAATGAGTTCTTCAAACCCTGCAGAGACTAGACCAGAGGTGCTTGGCTTTTCTCATGACTCCAAATCACATAAAGAATCTATACCTGAAAGTAAGTAGGCCCCAAATTGGAGATGCAGAGCATTATTAAGTGCAGGCCTATTTAATCACTCTTGGTTCTCAGGAAGGGTGTCCAGGCCACCCTGACTTTAGGCAAATGAGGGGCAAGGGAACTTATTTGGATACTTTCTTTGTCTGCACCCCTCATGGAAATTTCCAGCCAGAGGTTATGATAAGTGTCTATATGGAGGATGTTGAGGGCCATGTGGGAGTGTTTTGGTTTTAATTCTGGTCATTTGTGTGGCGGTTGAAAGAGATGACTTAGTTCACCTGGGCTTGAACTCTGGTGTTATTCCCCTTAGAGACTGAATTCTGGAACTGTCCTCAGAGAAGTATTGCCATGAATTGTGTTGGGATTTTAGGAGGCAACACATGAGAGTCACCCTGAAATCTGAGATCTAGGCCAAGGTGGCTTCCACAGAGCACTGGGAATCTCAGCCAGGATTTCACGTGATTTTATTCTGAAAGTCTTGGCAGCCATAATTGAGAGTCAAAACACACATGGACCTCACATTTTAGACCTCAATGGGCCTGGATTCATGTGAAATATTGGCCACTCTTTGGGAAGCCTTGCCTGTGAGAGTTCTCCAGAGATTTCTTTGAAATGAGCTTCCTCACCATTTAATGTTTCCTAAATAAATTGAAACCCACAGTGCCTCCAACTTCATCTTTGAAAAATAGCTATGTACATACCATGGATTTTTTGAAATTTCCATGACCAGGTGGCAATGGAGAAACTTTGGATGACTTGTTGCTGATCATGAGTGTACCAGACTGTGCTTGGATTTACTTGGTTTCATGAAAACAGTGTAGAAAAGAGATCCCTGTAAGTTGGAGGCTGCTGAGTAGTGGGCCTAGAGCAGTGGTGTGCAGGTATGTGATAAAACATCTGTGGTGGTACCATGTGGATCTGCCCTTGGATTCCAAATGGCTTGAGACTGACATGGTGATGTCAGCAGACCCTTATATATAAAAGCATCTTGTTATATGGAGAGGTTTCAGGGCAATGTTCAGAATCAGATTGCTATGGACAAGCGGGCAAGCTATGTGGGGTAGAAGCCTGGTTGGTGCATTTTCCTGCAGACCTTGACCCACCACACGTGACAGAACTCCCTCCATAACTGGTACCTGTTGAACTCCTTGTATTTCCTGAAGCAAATACCAAATTCACCATGCAGAAGCAAGAAACACCTCGAAAAGTGGAAGATGATCAAATGGCTTCACAGTCCACATGGGGAGACACTTAGACCCCAGTGGCCACAGTTTACCTACAAAGAGAGAATTCAGCACTGCTTCCTCATGTTCATTGGAAAATAAAAAAAAAAAAAAAAAAACATATCCTCCAGGTCACAGAGATCAGACCCAGCTTTGTTGGTCTCACTAGAAAGGATGCTAAAATTCCTGACAACAACATATATTTCAAGTGCCCAACCTCAGAGGCAGTTTCTCAAGAGTCTTTAGGCCCAATGAGCTCCATGTTTGTGAAGTGTTTACCCTGTCCCTTACTTTTGGAAACTCCTCTACCACATCCAATATTGTGAACTCCTGAATATTTTCCATTTCAGATATGTATTCACAGATTTCCTAACTCTTCTTCTCTAATCGTGTCTTATTTGGGGCAAAGGTAATGTAAAGGCAATGTTCTGGATGAGAGTGGGAATATTTTTGTGTATCACATATTTGCATACACATTGGATTCATTTTCCTATTTTCCATTCGAATTACTGAATTCCTGACACTAACCCATACCCTAATAGACTCTGACTACTAATCCTAAAATGATGGACAAAAATAACCAAACAGAATGGAAATGAAAGCAGTTCAGAGAAGGCATGGTGTATAGTTGGACTTTCCTTTTGCATGATAAAGTGTAGGTGTTATAAATCTAGTCAATTTTTAATTGAAATAGATCTCCATGTGTTTTTAAAGTTAACAAATATGTGAATTCCTGTCTCCCTTTCTCTGTAGCCTGTTCAGCACATGTATTTTTATATGCAAATATAGAAACATAACTGGTATCATACGTACATCCTTGTGACTTTGGCTGTCTTGGGAGATACAAATCATGGGAAGAGATCACTCCTCCTAAACGCTGTTGGAACTTAAAATTCAACCTATGGGTGAACTTCCTAGTTGAACAATATTATACATAAATCCATGTTCAGTAAAATGATAATTTTTGGATCTGTGGATGATATATGTTTCATAGTGAATTTCGATTGGCATGCATATTGATACATTTTAGTGTCTGTGTGTGTGTGTGTGTGTGTGTGTGTATATATATATATATATATATATATATATATACATAAATGCACACACACACATATCTATATATATATACACTCTCAAGATTTTTCAAAATATGAAATATATGTTTCTTATTATACACTCCCTAAATTCATTCGTGTTCATATATGTAAATTTATAGTCAACATTTCACAAGATTATTCTGATAAAAATTCATCCACTTGAAATACGTATTTGTTTCCTACTACTGAAAACTAACTTCAGTGAATAGTGCATACAAATCATAATATTTCTACAGTAACTGACCCAGTTTAGCATCAATGCAAGTAGATTCCTATGGGATATGATGTGTATTTTGACGTTCATTTTCATTCAACACTGGTGCATTACTATTTTTTCAGTTTTTGCACATCATAGGATATATATTTCATCCACAAGTTAGGAAATTTATAGGCTTTTTTTATACTTACCATCAAATCCTGCTTCAGAACATATGAATTCCTCTATATTTCTTGACTCATCTTTTTATGAGATTTCTTTCCAAACACATTATTTTCCATTTCCATAATCACTTTTGAAGCTAAACTCACACACCCTTCATGATAAAACATAACCCTAATATTACCATTAGATGTATAACTCGTTGGAATGAATGATTGTATATCAATATAAGATTTCTTACGTATTTTCAGATATCAATTCAATCCATGATTTAAAGTGGAAACAGTATATTATTTATTCACAGTATTGTCAATTCATGCATTTCTTCTACATTCATAGACACAGGGTACAACTCTGTGTACCCCCAATACTAAGTTATATCTCTTCAAAATATTGCTCCAAGAAATGTTAGAAGAAATACTCATGTCACCTGATCTACATATACATTTTAAAACAGTAATATTCTGATCAAAAAATGCAAAGGTCACACTTCTGATTGTAGCAAATCCTAGATGGAAAGTGATCCTGGATTACTAAAAACATCCATGTCCAGGTTGCCTAATGCTCTCCAAAGTCAATCATATTGGTGACTACATATTTGTTTCTTCCTAAGATTATATATTGAAACTCAACCTTATTGATAATGTCTAATCCTATCATTCACTTTATACTTTGCCTGGTTTCATAATGTGTGTATTGATATCTGATTTCCTACATAATTTTCCCAGTTCATCATTGTGACTGACTCTCCACATGTGCTGAAATTTACATTCACTCTCTAACCGAAAACCTAGGGCTATTGAACTTTTGGTCCAAATCCTATACTCACTCTTCTTCCGAAACAGACCGACTATCTTCCTAATCCTAACAACTATCCCTTTTTGACTCGATGAACTCTTCTACATTCAATCATCCAGGGTACAAGGTGATATGCCATTGTATATTGATTTATCTGAGACATCTGTGCGAACGAAATTCAATGCTAAGTATTCCAATCAAGGACCCAATGCCCTTCTGGGCTTAAAATCTTACCTAGATTTCTGTTTTCATACTTATATTTCACATCTATATTCTTATAAATATCCCAGGTTCCCAATACCATTATTCATCCAGCAGAATGATTCCTAACTCAAATTGAACATGTTATTAACCCTAATCATACATTGTTCCCTCAATCTAACTTTATAGAAGAACAGGGACAGAGTTGGTCTTAATATAGAGGAATATAGGGGATCTTCCACCCGCTGAGAACCTCAAAGGTCCATGCAGAAATTATCTTTGGGGAAGATGAAGGCAGCTATAAAGGACCTGAGAGGGCAAAAGTCATCTTGTAAGGCAAACAACCTGGTTAGGATGAAGGGATGTGTGTGAATCAGCCTCTCTCTTCTTAATGTAGAGAAGATGGACCAAACCAGTTCTGTGTGAGAGCTGTTCCTGGGTGCCTATGGTTGATATACCATTCTAAGTTGTGAAAGTGTCAGAGAAAGTAGGGGCAGCCTCCATCTCACGGGACCCTTTGAAGGAACTGTTAGGACAAAGTGGTTGCCAAACCAGTGACCTCATTCAGTTCCGAACGGAAGTGACCTATCTCACTTCCTTGGTCTTGGAACACTCTGAACTTGGAATCCCGGAAGCCAGGCACACAGAACCAGTCCCAGACCCAGTCCCAGTGGGCTCACTTGTTTGGTTTTACCAAGGACAGAATCAGTCTTTCTTGGTACCTACTGATTTGAGAATGGCCAAATGCCAGGAGAGCTTTGGAGAGTGGCCTTCCCTGAGAAAGAAGGTAGTGGCTCAAAGCTGGCTCCTGACAACTTCAAAGAGTTGGCCAAAAATTCCAGCTCTGAGACAGTACAGGGCATTTTGGGGGAACATAGTATGGGATATGTATGAGAATATATAGGTGAAATATATATGAAAACAGAAATCTAGGTAAGATTTGAAGCCCAAAAGAGCATTGGGCCCTTGATTGGAATACTTAGCTTTGAATTAGGTTGTGCACAGATGTGTCAGATTAATCAATATACAATGGCATAGGACCTTGTACCTTCGATGATTGAATTTCGAAGAGAACATCCAGTCAAAAAGGGATAGTCGGAAGTGAAACGTTAATAAAATAGGTATTTGTCACTTCCTGGGAAGAATTTTGTGTTTATTCCGAGCATAATGTAGTTGTAAAAAAAAAATGATTAAATTAAAAAGACACCTTGAAGAGCGTCAATGAGAGAGTGAGAGGACCAAAAAAAGTGGTTTGAGTCTTGGTTCACCTAGTCCCCCTGTTTGACTACTTTTTTATCAACCCTGGCCTGTCCGATAATAATCTCCATATTATTGCTAAGTATAAAACCCTGTTTGCTCAACCGTGTAATTTCTTTTCTCTAAGCTCAAATTGGACAAGTTAAACTTATGGTAATACCCCACTAGCAGACATAGAATGTGACACCCCCCAATGATCACTTTTATGATTAAAAGTAGCTAGAAGAAGAAGTGGGGAATGAAAGATTAATAAAATATGTACTTGTCACTTTTTTTTTCTGTATGCTTAACAAAACACTGTTGAAATCTTGAGAACTGTTTGCTAATCTTGTTCCCAGAATGTCCTGTCCCCAAATGCCAAACTGCAGAATGTACTCCCTCACCCGGTTGAATGCAAACCGCCCACTCTCCCTCACCCATCAATAAACTTCGCTCCCTGCCATCCCCAAAGAAAGTATATAAGCTCTGCTTAAGCTTTTCTCAGGGCTCTCTGCTCTATTCAAGTGAGCTCGGACCCCCTGCATGCTGACCCCCTATAAACCCTTTGCTGTTGCATGAGATAGTCTTTTGGTGGTCTCTTCCTCCGAAGCTTGCCCAATGTTTACTTTGATGATTGGGTGTAGAAAAGAACATTCAGTCAAAAAGGGATAGTCGGTAGGATTAGGAAGATAGTTGTTAGGTTTAGGAAGAAGAGTGAGTATAGGTTTTGGAAAAAAAATATTCTTTATCAATAGGGTTTTGTTTAGAGTGTGAATGTAAATGTTAGCCCATGTGAAGAGTCAGTCAAAATAGTGAACCGGAGAAAATATGAAGGAAAACAGATATCAATAGAGATATTACGAAATAAGGCAAAGTATAAAGTGGGTGATAGGATTAGACATTTTCAATAGGGTTGAATTTGAATTTGATCTTAGGAGAAACCAATATGTAGTCACTAATTGGATTGATATTTGAGAGCATTAGGCAACCTGGACATGGCTGTGTTTAGTAATCCATGTTCATTTTCAATTTAGGCTTTGGTACAATAATAAGTGTGAACCTTGCATTTTGTGTCCAGAATATTACTGTGATAAAATGTATATGTAGATCAGGTGACATGAGTAATTTTTCCATCATTTCTGGGAGCAATATTTTGAAGATTAATAAGTTAGTATTGGGGGTACAAAGACGTGTACCTTGTGTCTATGAATATAGAGCTAATGCATGAATAGACCATACTGTTAATAAATAATATAACTGGTTCCACTTTATATAATGCATTGGATTCGTATCTTAAAATATATAAGAAATCTTATATTGATATACATACATTCATTCCAACTAGTTATACATCTAATGGTAAAATTAAGGTTATGGTTTATCATGAAAAGTGTGTGAGTTTTGCTTCAAAAGTGATTATGGAAATCAAAAATAATGTGTTTGGAAAGAAGTCTCATGAAAAGACCAGTCAAGAACCATGAAAAAATACATGTGTTCTGAAGCAGGAAGTGATTGAAAGTGAAACAAATGCCTCTAAATTCGCGAACTTGTGGATGAAATATATATCCTATTATGTGCATAAACTGAAGAAATAGTAATGTACCAGTTTTGAATAAAAATGAACGTCAAAATACACATCATGTCCCATAGGAATCAATTTGCATTGATGTTAACCTGGGTCAGTTACTGTATTAATTTTAGGATTTGTAGGCACCATTCACTGAAGATAGTTTTCAGTACTAGGAAACAAATACGTATTTCAGGTGGATGAATATTTCTGACGATAATCTTGTGAAAAGTTGATTATAAATTCACATATATGAATATGAATGAATTTAGGAAATGTATAATAAGACACATGTATTTCATATTTTGAAAAATCTGGAAAGTTTGTATATATATATATATATATATATATATATATATATATATATATATATATATACACACACACACACATGCACACAGACATTAAAAAGTAGCAATATATATGCCAATTGAAATTCACCATGAAATATATATCATCCACAGTTTCAAAAATATTCATTTTACTGAACATGGATTTATGTATAATGTTGTTAAACTAGGAAGCTCACAGAGAGTTCGAATTTTAACTTCCAACAGCATTTAGGAGAAGTGATCTCTTCTCACAATGTGTATCTGCCAAGTCAACCACTTCACAAGAATGTATGTGTTGTACCTTGTAGGATTCTATATGTGCATATAAAAATACATGTGCAAATAGGCTACAGAGAAAGGGAGACAGGTATTCACATATTTGTTAACTTTAAAAACACATGGAGAACAATTTCAACAAAAGTTGACTAGATTTATAACTCCTACACTACATAATGCAAAAGGCAAATTCAACTATACACCATGCCTCCTCTGAACTGCTTGTATTTCTATTCTGTTTTGGTTATTTTGCTCCATCAATTTAGGATTGCCACAGTCTGGCTGTGCACAATTCAGGAGCCACTTGTCAAAAGCTAACTTTATTTTTAGAACCACACACGCCAAAAAATAGCTCCTCGGGAAAAACACTCAGAGCACAACTGCCACCACCGGCTTCCCACAGGCTCTCAACCTCCTCACTCCTCCTGCTCTTGAGGTCGATTGGCTGGGTTGTTTGAGCAGAGCCAAAATAGTCCCCCAAGAAGCAGCTCCATAATTTGAAAGGGTGGGGAAACAGCCCAATGGGCATCACCGCAGAGGAGCCAATCAGCTAGATGTTGCTGGGGCCGCTGTGAGCCAACCATCAGCTGGCAGTCTGAAAGTTTGCTTTGGCCCCTTGGGCTGTGGCTCTCAACCTCTAACCCTCTCTGTTTAAACAACAAGCATGTGGCTTAGGGACCGTGCCTGCCTTAGGTTGTCCAATAGTACATATGGTCCTTACCCATTATCGAATGAGCTGACCTCAAGGTGTCAGCCTCCTGTCTTAGATTGGTACCATTGTAATTGGATCTTACCCATCACTGACTACAGGTCCAGTATACATCCACACCTGTGGAGAGGTCTTTGTACCAGGGGCGGGTGAGGTTCTTTGCCTCATCTCTGTTGGCACCCAAATTTTAGCTGAACGACCATGACAAGCAGAAGGGAGGAAGATACACCAAGGCAATTGATGGCTTTTTTGAAAAAATTGTACCACCGATGACATCATCAGAGAAATACCCCAACACTACCACAAGTCGCTGCACCAACAGATAGTTCACAATGCATGCAGGTGAGTTCACAATGCATACAAGTGATACATAGTCCAGGCAAGTTCTGCAAGCAGTTCAGTGATGGCTATTGCAGAAGCTGTAGATTGGTTTTATCTTTGTCTTCACATGCACTGGGATGAAGTTAGAAATTCTGGCAACAATGCCTAAAGAAAGAATTATGTAACATTCCAAAAGGCACTAAAAGAAAACAATTTTCTTAACAATTTACATTGTCTCGAAGAGAATTATTAAATATAATGCAAAGAAAAGGTGGATCCAACATGGCGGCGGGCAGAGAGGCTGCGCTTTTAATGCACTCACAGTGATGGGGTCATAAAGTCGCAAGGATAACTCTTGGATTCTACCAACGGAGATTCTCCTAGCAAAATTCCACTGAAGGGAGACCGCCCGGGAGCTACTAGAATTTTTTTGAAGCGTCTGTGTGACCCGGACGAGCGGGACCCTGCCACTAGACGCGGAGTTCGAGATTCACCAGCCACATTCCGCGCACCGCGGGCACAGCTGCAGATCCATCCACCCGCCCGCAGCCAAAGTGACTGGGTCCTGCTAGACGCTGAGACACAGCTTGGCAGGAAGAAGTCTTTAGCCAAGCCTCCACGCGCCAGGAGCTGAGGCGAACTGGGCCGGGCCAGTCCCACCCCTCCCCTCGGTCAATCCGGCAAGAAACCTGGGGCCCGCCATAGCAGAGAGTTGACGTCATCGGAGTTCGGCTGGCGAAATTCCTTCCCAGCAGAATCCACTTTAGCAGGTGCGTGACTCCCCATACTGATACAAGCAGCCAGGAAACTTCATTGACTTCTCAGGGGTCATGTCCGTAGGGAAGCAGAGGGGAGCCCAGACCCCAAGGCCCCCATATCACCAGCGGTGACCCCTAAGGTCTTAGCCGCCAGTTTACCACAGCACTGGGGCTTAAAAGGGACACTCGGTGGGGCTGCAAGTGTAACTAGATCTCTGGAGAATCACTTCTGGGAAACAGGACCTGGCTGGCAGGCTGATAGGAGGAAGGGGGTTAAGAGCTGGAGAAGTGAAATGGCTCTGGACTGACAAGTCTGAGAAACCCCCAGAAGACGCCATACAGGGATAGCTCTCGGCAGGTAGAGAGCAGGCACTCCGCTTGGAAGGCACAGCTCTGCCTACTGGAAGAGAAGAAGGTGGATCTCTAAGACTTTAATTTTTTGTTGTTGTTGTTGTTGTTGCTGTTGTTGATATTTTTTTCTCTCCTTCTTCTCTCCCTGTTCCTTTCCCCCCTTTTCCTTCTCTCTTTCTATCCCACTTCAAGTTTTATTGTTCTTTTCATTCCCCTCTAATCTATCTCTCCCTCTATCATTTTTTCTTTTTAAGAGCACCTTCATTCTCCTACCGCCCAACTCTCATCCCAAGCATTACATCTTCCATTGTGTGTAATTGTCTAAATGCAAATAGGTGAATGTCTCGAGGCTGTCTATAAGACTCCTAAATACCTAGCTACTACCAACACCCTGATCCAATTGCCTGGTAGTATCCACCTTCAGTGGAGCAATCTTCTAAAGTAGCCAAGTCATACTAACCATTGTACCACCAGAGCACCCAACCTAAACATATAGTCCTAAGAACAAACAGCAAAACATTATATGCATACAGAACCTAGAAGCCTTATATGAATTGAATGAATCAGCTTTAAAGTAAAACAAAGCCCAAAATTTCTAGGCATAATCTCCCACCACAAAAGAGAGACAACAGAGATATACAAAGCCAAAACAAATGTATAGGAGAAAGCAGTTACAAAGCAGTCAAACAGAGCTGGAAAGCAACGTGAACAATATGAAAAAACAAGGGAAAAAAGGGTTACGAACAATGCAGTACAATCTAAATATACAGGAGGACCTAGAAGAATCAGAAATATGGACAGGGAAAGAAATCAAGGCATTCCTAATTCAGATGGAACGGAATATTAGAGAAGACATGAGACAGCAAATCCAAGCATTGAAAGTATATTTTGAAGAGGAACTAACCACACAAATTAAATCCACAAAGAATGAGCTTTATCAGGAGATAGAAGTGTTAAAAATAATCAAGTTGTAATCATAGAAATGCAAGAAACCGTAAATCAGATTAAAAGTGCTAATGAGAATATTGCAAACAGACTAGATCAAGTAGAAGTCAGAACATCAGATAATGAAGACAAAGTATATCAACTTGAAAAGAATATAGTCAACACAGAAAAGATGCTGAAATCAAACATATAACACAAAACACAAGTGTGCACACATAATATAATACATACAACACATGACATAATATTAAAGGCCTTATGACTTTTTACAGGTGAAATCTCCATTGCAATGTCTAAAAACTCTATTGTCCAAAAATAGAACTGATCAGCAAAACATTAACCTAGGTCTGTATGAGCTAAAAAAAAAACAAAATAAAACTTCATGATATGAGAAAGGGCAATAATAAAATAGATGTTGAAAAAAACATTCTGGTTCTGTCACAGATGTAAGAACAGCCAAACTGGAGTTCTGGATATCAGCTCTTATTGATTTGAGCCAAATCATCTTATTTTTGGTCTGTAGAAATCTCTTTAGTTAATCTCTCTGGAATCCAAATTGGCTACTCTTCTCCCTGTAGAAACACAAAAACAGACCCCGGACTCCAGACAATTACTGGGTCAGGACCTTTCCATTGTTCTGTTAGAATATCCTTCCAAAGTACCTTGGGCTTATGTACATTATTTGGACATATATGCCTTTCTGCAGCACTAAGCCCTGATGAACCCAAATTTAAAAAGTTTAGAGTAAAAGGGTTATTTTAAGTTTATCTTTGGGGAATATATACCCCTTCCCAATTCCTTCTTTTTGCTTTAATATGTATGTTTTAATAGTTTGATGTGATCTTTCAACTATGCCTTGTCCCTATGGATTGTATGGGATTCCTGTTATATGAGTAATGCCAAATGATGAGCAAAATTGTTTAAAAGAGGTAGAAATATAACCAGGGGCATTATCTGTTTTTAACTCTTTTGGAACGCCCACAGTGGCAAAATTTTGTAAGCAATGAGCTGTAACATCTTTAGTTTTTTTCTCCAGCAAGAAGGGAGACCATCAAAAATCCAGAAGAAGTATCAACTGTAACATGCAAATATTTCAATTTTCCAAATTCTGGCAAGTTTGTGACGTTCATCTGCCAAATATGGTTAGGTATCAATCCTCTAGGATTGACTCCAAGATTAACTTGTGGTAAAAAGGTCACACAATTTTGACATTGTTTTATTATTTGTCTAGCTTGTTCCTTAGTTATTTTGAAATGCTTTTGTAAAGTATTAGCATTGACATGGAACTTTTTATAAAAATGTATAGCTTCTTCTAGTGTAGAGAAAATATGTATGTATGTCATGTGTTGTTTTATCTACTAAATAATTGCCCAAACTAAGGGCTCCAGGCATTCCTGTATGTGTCCTGAAATGTCCTATAAAGAACGGATCTTTCCTGTCCCAGATTAGACTTTGTATAGTGGAAAGCAAAGAGAAAAGAGTAGAGGAAGGGGAAATCCTTCCACCATCTTCAAGTGATACTATAGCAATAACTATATACTGATTATCGGAAAATAAATTAATTACAGATGCTTTAAGCATCACAAAAGCTTGTAATACTGCATTAAGCTCTACATTTTGAGCTAATTGTTTTCGTACTAAAAATGTAAAAGTTTGATCAGGTGTAACTATTACTGCTGTACCATTAATTGACCCATCAGTGAATATATTTGTATCATTTATAATAGGTGTTTTTCTTCTCATTTTTGGAAAAATTACATGATGTGATGACCAAAAAGACAATAAAGGATTAGATGGTAAGTGGTTATCAAATGAAACATTAGATTTGCACATGATTATTGCCCAAGTATTTAACTAATTATCTAACTCATCAATTTGATTCATAGTATATGGAGTAATAATTTTATTGGAAGACATTCCAATCAGTCCCTTTGCTGCTTTTATTCCTTTGAGTATTAATTGTCCTAAAGCCTCAGTATACCTAGTAAGAATATTGTTAGGAGAACAAGATAAATGTATTCATAATAATGGACCTTCTTGCCAAAAATACTTCTGTAGGAATATTTTTTTGGTGGTAGTACAATAAATAATAAAGGCATTCTTAAATCAATTCTATCCAAATGAATATTTTCCATACATTTTTCAATGATTTTTAATGCCTTTCTTGCTTCAGGTGTTAACATTCGGGGTGCATTTGGATCTGATAGACCTTTTAGGATATCAAATAAAGGTTCAAACTCTCCTGTTGGTATACCTAGATAAGGCCTTATCCAATTTATGTCTCCTAATAACTTTTGAAAGTCATTAAGTGATTTGAGTTGATCTATTCGTATTTGAATTTTTGGTGGATGGACCATGATTGAGGATAAAAGAACTTCTAAATAATTAATTGAAAAATTTAATTGTACTTTATCTATTGCTATCTCTAGTTTATAATTTTTTAATAAGTTTGTAAGTGTGGCATAACATTCTAGCAATGCGTTTTTAGCTTTCTGTGCTAATAATACACCATCCATATAGTGAAATATTTGTAGTTCAGAATTTTGATTTCTAAGTGGCTGGATTAATTTGTTAACATAAATTGGACACATAGTTGGACTGTTAGCCATCCCTTGAGGGAGTACTTTCCATTTGGATCTCTGATCAGGACCTTCATGATTCAGTGCAGGGATAGTAAATGCAAACCATGGACTATCCTCAGGATGAATTGCAATTGAATAAAAACAATCATTAATATCTATAATTAAAACATACCAGGTTTTTGGCAAAGCAGAACATTGAGGAATTCCCAAATGAGCAGGTCGCATAATAACCGTCTCATTATTAATGGCTCTTAAATCTTGCAATAATCTCCATTTACCAGATTTCTTTCTGATGACAAAAATGGGAGTATTATGGGGAGATACAGACGGTTGTATATGTCCTTCCGCTAATTGTTGTTTTACCAGGTCATGGGTTGCTTGTACCTTTTCTTTAGTCAGGGGCCACTGAGGAACCCATACTGGTATTTCTGATTTCCAAGTAGTTTTTATTGTCTTAGTGGCCCTTTCTTAAAATCCAACCCATGTCTGTCTGTTCTTTGATCTATTTGTATTGGGGCTGCTATACCTTGTTCTTGTTTTTCTAATCTTTTTCCTTTCCTAAAACCTTGTCTAACCATAATTGTGGGTACATTTTGATTGATGTTATTTGTTAATGTCAAACCTAATCGATCTAGGACATCTCATCCCCATAAATTTATGGGAAGATGATCCATACATATGGCTGTTTAGTTCCTTCACATCCTTCAGGATCCTTCCAATCTAATACCATTGCTCTTCTATGGGGATTAGTCACCAATCCTAGGCCTTGAAGCATTTGAGTGTATTGTTGTAATGGCCAATGTTTTGACGAGAGATGATGCTAAGTTCTTGATGAGAGATGATGCTAAGTTCTGCATCTGTATCCAATAGCCCATTAAATTCATGTTCTTGAATATTTAGTTTTAGCATGGGGCGAGAATCTAAATTTAAAGAAACATAGCCCAATCTACACGTGTGGAGCCTAATCCCTTGGAACCTCTTTCTACAGCATGACTGAAAAATTTATCATGTAGGCTTGGTATTATTAGTAACTGTGCTATTCTGTCTCTTGGTGAAATTACAGATATACCCTTTGGAGAACTGGCTATAATTTTTAATTCACCTTCTATGGTCTACAAGCACGGACACAGAGAGATACACAGACATAGAAACAGTTGCCTTGCCAAAGGACTTACTAGACACAGTTCACCCCAAACCAAACATTCTGCTTTTCCTACCTATTGTCAGTACATGATACAAAACCACAAACTCACACCCATACCCACAAGTCACCTCCTTCCCCAAAGTAGGTCTGTGACTATCCAGAGTTTCCTCTGACTCGTGCGCCATAATATTTTCCCACGAAATGGCCGGTACTGTCTCAAATCTGGTCTCCTTGGCCAACTCTGTGAAGTTTTCAGGAGCCAGCTATTTCCTGCTTTCTCAGGAAAGGCTCCACTTCAGAGCTTTCCTGGCATTTGGCCATCCTCACATCAGTATGTACCAAGAAAGACTGACACTGTCCTTAGTAAATCCAAACAATGAGCCCACTGGGACTGAGACTGGGACTGGCTCTGTGTCCCGGGCTTCCAGTTCAGAGAGTTCCATCACCAAGTAAGTGAGGTAGGTCACTGCTGGCTTGTGGGAAGCCGGTGATGGCAGTTGGGTTCTGAAGGTTTTCCTCAGGAGCTGTTTTGTTTGGCATGTGTGGTTCTTAAAATAAAGTTCGTTTCTTTTGTCAAGTGGTTCCTGAATTTTGCCCAGCCAGACTGTGGCATTTGGAGGGCCGCAAGGGGAATGAGTGAGGGTAAGTGATAAGGTAAACTGCTCACCTCTGAAGGCAGGGCGAGAGGATGGGAAGCCATTTTAAAATTCCTCTTTTGTTTTGCTTCACTTTTGTTTTAAGTTGCCTGTCCCTGGAGATGGGTAAGATGGAAGAAAAACCACTCACATCTGAGGAACTGATTGAGAGAAAAAAGAGATGGACATTTCAGGAGGATAGAAAAGCTATTATAATGATTTTCTGTTGTTCCACTTTTGTTTCATTCTGGTTCAGTTTTGTTTGGCGATATCTTCTTGGGTTGTATTATAGTTATAGTAGAAATATTCAAGTAAAAGAGAAGGTCTCTCAAGCTAGTCAGACAGAGATAAAAATTCAATTAAAAAACAAGGTCTCTCTAGCTAGTTAGACAGAGGAAAAAAACAGGTGATTGATCCTGATAATGTGTCTGAATCAGCCTCTTGGACCTGTGTGAGGCTGTGGCTTAGATTCTCATCACCTGATGGATCATTCCGTGTGTGAATCCATACCCAAAATGGCCAAATGAGCAGTCCCTGTGGATGAAGTCTCTTGCCTTCCTCTGTAAGGCTACTGACCTCCATCAAGTGAGAATACGCATCCTTTGTGTCAAATGAGTTCTTCAAAGCCCTGGAGAGTCTAGCACATAGGTTCTTTGGTTTTCTCATGACTCCAATTCACATAAAAATATCTATACCTGACAGTCAGTAGGCCTCAAATTGGAGAAGCAGAGGTGTATTAAGGGCAGGCCTATTTGATCACACCTGGTTCACAGGAAGGGTGTCCAGGCCACCATGACTTTAGGCAATGAGGGGCAAGAGAGCTTATTTTGGACACTGTCTTGGACTTCGCCACTCATGTAAACCTCCAGACAGAACTTAGTATGAGAGTGTATATATGGAAGAAGATGAGGACCATGTGGGAGTGTTTTGGTTTTAATTGTGGTCATTTGTGTGGTAGTTGGAAGATATGACTGGGTACACCTGGGCTGAACTCTGGTGTGATTCCCCTTAAAGACTGAGTTCTGGAACTGACTTAGAGAAGTGTTATCATGAAATATGTTGGGATTTCAGTTGGTCACGCATGAGAGTCGTCCTTGGAAACCGAGATCTAGGCCCAGGTTTGCTTTCCACAGAGCACTGGGAATCTCAGCCAGGATATCACATGGTTTTATTCTGAAAGACATGGCAGCCATATTTGAGAGTCAAAACACAAATGGACATCACATTGTAGACAGCAATAGCCCTGGCTTCCTGTGAAATTTTGGCCACTCTTTGGAAGCCTTGCCTGTGAGATTTCTCCAGAGATTTCATTCAAATGAGCTTCCTCACCATTTAATTGTTCCTGAATGAAGTTAAACACACAGTGCCTCCAACATCGTTCTTGAAAAATGGCTAGATAAATACCATGAAATTTTTGAAATTCCCATGACCATGAAAATGGTGTAGAACAGAGATGCCAGTAAGCTGGAGCCTGATGTGAAGTGGGCCTAGAAAAGTCGTGTGCAGGTGTGTGATAAAATATCTGTGGTGGGGCCATGTGGATCTGCCATTGGCTTCCAAATGGCTTGTGACTGACATGGTGCACCCAGCAGACCCTTCTATGTAAAGGCATCTTGTTATATGGAGAGTTTTCAGGGCAATGTTCAGAATCAGATTGCTATGGTCAAGGATGGGATTGAAGCCTGGTTGGTGCATTATCCTGCAGACCCTGACACACCACACGTGACAGAACTCCCTTTAGCACTGTGTCCCAGTTGAACTCCTTGTATTTTGTGAAGCAAATACCAAACTCACATTGCAGCAGCAAGAAACACATCGACAAGTGGAGGATTGCCGGATGGCTTTACAGTCCACACGGAAAGATTTTCCCCCCAGTGGCCACAGTTTACCTACAAAGAGAGAATTCAGCACTGCTGCCTCATGTTCATTAGAAAATAAGAAACCATGTCCTCCAGGTCACTTAGATACATACCTAGCTTTGATGGTCTCTCTACAAAAAAAGCTAAAACTCCTGACAACAACAAATATTTCAAGTGCCCAAACTCAGAGGCAGTTTCACCAGAAGTCTTTAGTCCAGGAGAGCTCCATTTTTGTGGAGTATTTACCTGTCCCTTACTTTTGGAAACTCCTCTGCCACCTTCAAGGTTGTGAACTCTTGAGCATATTACATTCCAGATATGTATTCACAGATTTTCTAATTCTTCCACTCTAATTGTGTTTTACTTGGGGTGAAGGTAAAGTCAAGGCATTGTTCTGGATTAGAGTGCGAAGATTTTTGTGAAGCACATATTTACATACACATTGGATTCATTTTCCTATTTTCCATTCAAAATGCTGAATGGCTGACACTAACCCATACCCTACTAGACTCTGACTACTAATTCTAATATGATGGAGAAAAATAACCCAAACCGAATAGAAATACAAGCAGTTTAGACGAGGCATAGTGCATTGCTGGACTTGCCTTTTGCATTATACAGGGTAGGACTTATAAATCTAGTCAATATTTTGTTGAAATAGTTCTCCATGTGTTTTTAAAGTTAACAAATAGATGAATTCCTTTCTGCATTTCTCTGTAGCCAATTCAGCACATGTAATTTCATATGCACATATTGAATCGTTCCTGTTATCACATGTACATTCTTGTGAGGTGGCTGACTTTGCAGATACAAATTGGGAGAAGAGATCACTCCACCTAAACACAGTTGGAACTGAAAATTCAACCTATGGGTGAGCTTCATAGATGAACAACATGATAAATAAAATCATGTTCAGTATAATGAATATTTTTGGATCAGCGGATGATATACATTTCATGATGAATTTCGATTTCCATATATATTGCTACTTTTTAATGTCTGTGTGTGTGTGTGTGTGTGTGTGTGTGTGTGTACACTCTCCAAGTTTTTCATAATATTAAATATATGGGTCTTAATGTACACTCCCTAAATTCATTCGTATTCATGTATGTGGATTTATAATCAAATATTCAAGAGATTATTCTCAGAAATATTCATCCACCTAAAATACATATTTGTTTCCTAGAACTAAAAACTAACTTCTGTGAATGGTGCATACGAATCCTAATATTTCTACAGTAACTGACCCAGTTTAACACCAATGCAAGTAGATATTTATGGAACGTGATGTGTATTTTGATGTTCATTCTTAGTCAACAATTGTACATTACTATTTCTTCAGTTTATGCACATCATAAGATATATATTTCATACACAAGTTAGCAAATTTATAGGCATTTGTTTCACTTTCAATAACTTCATTCTTCAGAACACATGTATTCCTCCATGTTTTTTGACAAGACTTTTCATGAGACTTCTTTCTAAACACATTATATTCGATTTCCATAATCACTTTTGAAGCAAAACTCACACACTCTTCATGATGAAATATCACTCTAATATTACCATTAGAAGTATAACTGGTTGGAATGAATGATTTAATATCAATATAAGATTTTCTGTATATTTTCAGATATCAACTCAGTCCATTATTTAAAGCGGACCAATTATATTATTTATTCACAGTATGGTCTATTCTTGCATTATCTCTATATTCTTAGACAGATACTACACCACATTCTACCCCCAATACTCATTTATACGTCTTCAAAATATTGTTCCCAGAAATGGTGGAAGAAATACTCATGTCACCTGATCTACATATACATTTTATCACAGTAATATTCTGGAAAATAAAGCAAAGGTCACACTTATGATTGTACCAAAGTCTAAATTTAAAGTGAGCATGGATTTCTAAAAACATCCATGTCCAGGTTGCCTAATTCTCTCAAATGTCAATCCAATTGTTGACTACATACTTGTTTCTTTCTAAGATTATATATTCAAACTCAACCCTGTTGAAAATGTCTAATCCTATCACTCACTTTAAACTTTGCCTGATATCCTAATGTCTCTATTGATGTAGGCTTTCCTTCATAATTTCCCAGTTCATCATTTTGACTGTTCATTTGTGCTGACATTTACATTCACTCTCTACCTGAAACCCAATTGCTAAATAACTTTTGGTCCAAATCCTATACTCACTCTTCTTTCTGAATCTACCGACTATCTCCCAAATCCTACTGACTATCCTTTTTTGAATGGATGTTCTCTTCGACATTCAATCATTCAAGGTACAAGGTCCGATGCCATTGTGTATTGATTTATCTGAGACATCTGTGCAGGACATAATTCAAAGCTAAGTCTCCCAATCAAGGGCCCAATCCCTTTCTGGGCTTCAAATATTACTTAGATTTCTGTTTTCATACATATATTTCACCTCTATATTTTTTATAAATATTGCAGATTTCCAATACCATTATTCATCCAGCAAAATGATTCCTAACCCAAATCGAACAAGTAATTAACCCAAACCATATACTATTCCCTCATTCTAACTTTATAAAAGAGCAGGGAAAGTCTTGGTCTTACAATATAGGAATGTAGGGGATATATCACCTGCTGAAAACCTCAAAGGTCCATGCAGAAATAATCCCTGGAGAAGATGTAGGCAGCTATTAAGGACCTGAGAGAGCAAAAGTCATCTTCCATGGAAAACAACCCTGTCTGGAGAGGGGTTGTTTCTGATTCAGTGTCTCTGTTCCTAATGTACAGAAGATGGACCAATCCAGGCCTGTGTGGAGAGCTGTTCACGGGTGCCTATGGGTGATATACTATTCTAACTGGTGAGAGTGTCACGGGAAATAGGGACAGCATCTATCTCATGGGACCCTTGAAAGCAACTGTTAGGAAAAAGTGGTTGCAAAGGCAGTGACCTCATTCAGTTCCTGAAGGAAGTGACCTCATCTCTATTCCTTGGTGATGGAACTCTCTGAACTTGTGATCCAGGAATCCAGGCACCCAGAGCCAGTCCTAGTCCCAGTCCCAGTGGGCTCACTTGTTTGGATATTCCTAGGACAGAGTCAGTCTTTCTTGGTATCTATTGATGTGAAAATGGCCAAATGCCAGGAAAGCTTTGAAGACTGGCCTTTCCAGAGAAAGCAAGTAGTGGCTTACCACGGGCTCCTGACAATTTCACAGAGTTGGCCAAAGAGACCAGATCTGAGACAGGACAGGCCATTTTGGAGGTACATAGTAAGGCTCACCAGTGAGAGTACACTCCGAATAGTCACAGACCTACTTGGGGGAAGGCGATGCCTTTGTGGTTTTTGTTGTGTGTTTGTGGTTTTATCTCATGTTCTGAGAAAAGGTAAGAAAGGTGGTTTGTTTGGTTTGGAGTGAACCGTTTCTAGTAAGTGATTGGACAAGGCAAGTGTTTCCATGTCTGTGTATCCCAATGTGTCTGTTGTTGCAGACATTAGAAAAGAGAATGCATCAATGTATGGGTCCTGTCTAGTAGAAAGCTTCCCAGCATCAATCCTGCCCAATTTATGAATGGACTGTGGCTTGCATTATCGAAGGGCAACACCTACAAACTTCCTTAGTTCCTGTTTTCTTCCTGAATTCTGGCTACACTCAAGAATAGGCTCATGGTTTTGTGTTCAAGATATTTACCACCTCCAAGCTCTGTGATATGGCCATGTACTGGATAGCTGAAGGGAATGGCGAGCATCTCAGAAAACTCAGATATCAGTGTGACCAGTAAAGTCTCAGTGGAGAAACCCTGCTATGGGCCTTTTGCTTACCTATTGTTCTTTTGCCCTGAATGTCAGGAAGGGCTTTGCCTCACGAAACACATTTGTGAAGCCTGAAGAAACCAGTTTTCAAATGGAAATGAGTGGGCATCACCTGTGGCTCTTTGCTTAACTGCTTTGGAAAGGGATGTGTCTTAATCAGTCTCTTGGCCCTGTGTGAGGCTGTGGCTTAGATTACCAACACCTGGTGGATGTAAAGAAAGATCCCATGTGTGCAGTCATTGTAGATGAAGTCTCTCGCCTTTCTCTGTAAGGTTCCTGACCTCCATCAAGTGGGAATAGGGATCCTTTGGGTCAAATGAATTCTTCAAAACCATGCAGAGGCTAGTCCATAGGTGCTTCGTTTTTTTCTTGACTCCATTTCACATAAAGAATCTAAATGCCAAAGTCAGAATGCCTCAAATTGGAGAAGTGGAAAAGTATTAATGGCAGACCTGTTTGATCACTCCTGGTTCACAAGAAGGGTGTCCAGGCCACCGTGACTTTAGTCACACACACACACACACACAAACACACACACACACACACACACACACACATATATATATATATACTCTCCAGATTTCTCAAAATATGAAATATGTGTCTTATTTTACACTCACCAAATTCATTCATATTCATATACGTAAATTTATAATCAACTTTCCAAAGATTATTCTTAGAAATATTCATTCACCTGAAAAACATATTTCTTTCCTATACTGAAAAGTAACTTCAGTGAATGATGCACACAAATCCTAATATTTCTACAGTACCTGACCCAGTTTAACATCAATGCAAGTAGATTCCAATCGGACATGATGTGTATTTTGACGTTCATTTTTATTCAACACTAGTAGATTACTATTTCTTCAATTAATGCACATCATAGGATATATATTTCATCCACAAGTTAGAAAATTTATAGGCATTTGTTTCACTATCAATCACTTCCTGCTTCAGAGCACATGCATTCCTCCATGTTTCTTGACTGGTCTTTTCATGAGAAAAGGGATGGACAAGGCAAGGTAAGGCAACTAAGATACCACTGAAGACACGGAAACAGTGCTATTTGGTTACAACCGGATTTAGAGGGCATTGCTTCTGTTGTAATCATTTAATCCCCTGCACCCCAAGTTTAAATTGTTTCAGAATTTTGTACCCAACATGTAAGGGAGGGGCTCAGAAGTTCACAGTCTGCAGAAGTTCATAAAAAGCAGTTTTTGTTTCTGTTTTTTTTCTCTGTTCTGGGCAAGTTAACATTTTAAGGACACCGGGAATGGGGCAGAGCTATTTTCTTCTCTTTTTTTTTCTCTCTGCCAGCTGTTACCATGAAGCCCAGTTGGTAACTTCTTTATCTTAGAAATGTAGCCATCTCTGTGAAGCCCCAGCTCAAGCTCAGAGGCCTTGTTTACATATTGCCAGCATTGTGACTGACTCTTTCCAAACACATTATTTTTGATTTCCATAATTACTTTTGTAGCAAAACTAACATATCTTCATGATAAACCGTAACCCTAATATTAATATTAGATGTATCATTGGTTGGAATGAATGATTGTATATCAATATAAGATTTCTTATATATTTTCAGATATCTATTCAATCTGTTATTTAATGTGGAACCAGTTATATTATTTATTCACTTATGGTCTATTCATGCATTATCTCTATATTCAATGACACAGTGTACACCTTTTTGTACCCCCAATACCCATTTATATGTCTTCAAAATATTGCTCCCAGAAATAGTGGAAGAAACACTCATGTCACCACATCTACATATACATTTTATCACAGTAGTATTCTGGAGACAAATGTAACAGTCACACTTGTGATTGTACCAAAGCCTAAATGGAAAGTGAGCATGGATTACAAAAAAACATCCATGTCAAAGTTGCCTAATGCTCTCAAATGTCAATCCTATTGGTGACTACATTTTGTTTCTTCTTAAGATTATATATTCTAACTCAATTCTGTTGAAAATGACTAATCGTATCACTCACTTTATACTTTGCCTGATTTTGTAATGTCTTTATTGATATCTGCTTTCCTACATATTTTCCCCACTTCATTATTGTGACTGTTCACATGTGCTGACATTTACATTCACTCTCTAACCGAACCCCTATTGCTAAAGATATTGTTTTCCAAATCCTATACTCACTCTTCTTCCTAAACCTACCGACTATCTTCTTAATCTTACCGACTATCCCTTTATGACTGGATTTTCTCTTCTACATTCAAACATCCAAGTAATGTTCCTGCAAGCGTGGGAGGAAGAGATCACCAAGAGAGTGTCTCATGCAACAGCAAGGGGTTAATTGGGGGTCCAGCAAGCTGGGGCTCAGAGCTCACATGAATAGAGCAGAGAGCCCTGAGAACAGCTTAAGCAGAGCTTATATACTTTCCTTGGAGAGGGCAGGGACGGAAATTTATTGATGGGTCAGAGCGAGTGGGCGGTTAGTGTGAAAGTGGGTGAGGGAATACATTCTGCAATTTGGCAGTTGGGGACAGCACAATCTGGGAACAAGATTACAAACAGTTCTCAAGATTTCAACAGTGTTTTGTTAAGCATACAGAAAAACAGGAAGTTACAAGTACCTTTTTTATTAACCTTTCATTCCGCACTTCTTCTTCTTGCTACTTTTAATCATAAAAGTGATTATTGGGGCGTGTCACATTCTATGTCTGCTAGTGAGGTATTACCATAAGTTTAACTTGTCCAATTTGAGCTTGGAGTAAAGAAATTACATGGTTGAGCAAACAGGGTTTTATAGTTAGAAATAATATGAGGATTATTATTGGACAGGCCAGGGTTGATAAAAGCGTAGATAACCAGGGGGACTGTGTGAACCAAGACTCAAACCACCCTTTTTGGGCCTCTCTCTCTCATTGACGCTTTTCAAGGCATCCTTTTATTTTACTCATAGGTTTTTTTTACAACCTCAGTATGGTCGGCATCAGAACAACATTCTTATATCAATGCAGCACAAAGGCCCCCTTCTCTCATGAAGAGGAGGTCCAACCCTCAACTGGTGTGTAAAACAAATTCAGATACAGATGTTAAAGATTCCTGGAAAGCTGTGATGGAGGTTTCTATTATCTTTAAGTTTTGGTCTCTTGCTGCTTCTATTTGGGTCATTTGTTGCGTACCATGGAGCAGGGCAGTGGTTCCTGTGATTACCCCTGCCGCAACTCCAATTCCTAATATGATGGCTAAAGTGAGGGATATATGTTCCCAGTGGAACCGGGTTGTATGCCCCCCTGTTTGAACTTCAAATGAACCTGGGTCATTATAGAGCAATCTGGGACACATCTTCACCATTACACAATTAATCAAATCTGTTGACCATTTCATGAAAACATAAACAATGTTTAAGTATATAGAATTATACTGTTGTAGGGACGGACAAGGCACGGCACTTAAGATAGCACCAAAGACAGGGAAACAGTCCTATTTGGTTGCAACCGGATTCAGAGGGCATTGCTTCTGTTGTCATCAATTAACTCCCTGAACCCCAAGTTTAGGTAGTTTTAGAATTTTGTACCCAACATGAAAGAGAAGAGACTCAGAAGTTCACAGTCTGCAGAAATTCAAAAAAAGAAGCTTTTTTTTCTGTTTTCTCCTCTATTGTGGTCAAGTTAACTTTTCAAGGACACCTGGGAGGCAGAGAGCTTTTTTTTTTCCTTTTCTTTATCCCCCTGCCAACTGTTACCATGGAGCCCAGTTTGTAACTTTTTATCTTAGAAATGTAGCCATCTCTGTGAAGCCCCAGGTCAAGGCCAGAGGCCTTTTTCACACATTCTGTGAAAAACTATTAAGGGGGTGTCTAGCTTAGGAGTGCTGATTTTTCCAGCCAGTAGCCAAGTAGAACAGGGCAACAGAAAAAGAGGAAGTTAATCTACACTGACTCATTTATAGAGACTCTTTTGCTGAAAGTCCTAAAGTCAGCCATGGTGAAGACTTCTGGAGAAGTTCAGTGAAGATTTTTCTGTGGGCCTGGTACAGAGGGGGAAGACGGGGAAGGCGGGGGGTGAGAGCAGCTCCGTGGATCTGAGAATAAGGAAGGAGAAATGTAAAAGAATAATGGGAAAGGGTTTTGGGATTTTCCTAGCAACATAAATTGAGCAGTAGAACCGGTAGAGCAGAAAGGAAGACAGGAGTGAGTATCCCAAAAAGCCTGTGAGGGACTTTAAATTCTTAGTAACCTGTTTTCAGTGATGACAAAGAAACTTTAAAGGCCATTTTCATTACATCTTCGATAGGGGTCTGAGGGTTCTCCTAAGCTGGTTTGAGCTTTGGGTTAGGTGGTAAGAGGATCTGGTGGGACCCGGTGTGGGCACTGACAGGAAAAGAGAGAAGTGAGTGGGTGGATGGGTACCTCAGTACCTGCTACCTCAGCAAGGGGGCAATGCTCTGAGAACCGGCAGAGGTTTCGGTTTTTGATCTAGTAATTGGAGAAGAGAAATCAGGTTTGCTGAGGTGGGACTGACAGCAGAGAGTATGGAGCAGAAGGCTGAGTTTGAGGAACTATTGGAGAAGCATAGTTCAGGATGTGAGCGAAAGAGGAAAAAGGCCTTCACATAGGGGAATTTCCTTTCACCCTTTTGAGCACTTGCAGAAGTTAAAAAGGTCACACAGAATTTGAGGATCTAGAGACTCCTCTGGGGGCCATCAGTTTGGGTTGTCTAAGTGGTAATATGGCCAATGCTGTGTACTGAATTTGATGAGGATTTTGGGTTCCACCAGGCAGCCCCTGTATGCTCAAATCCCCATGACTTACAGAAGAAATCGGCTTTTCCCCCACACAGCCATGGCGGTTTGTGGCTTTGATAGTCTGCCGGGCAAACATACTAATATAGGCTAGCCAACCTGCATCTGGCTTGCCTGTCCCTACAACCATAATGTTTGTTTCCATTATCTATGGTACGGAAAGGATTTAATGGAATTTTAATGGGATCCTCTTCATCAGGGATATTCTAATAGGAAAGACCTATAGCCAGCTGACAAATGTCTGGGTGGAGAGATGGCCACCAGGTCCCTAAGGGGGCTGTATGCAAGATAGACCATACTTCTTGTCTAGTAGGATTTGTGATCAGCCATCGCTGCTGAAGGGGCTGATGAGCGTTAGGACTACGGGTGGCCAAGGAGAGAGTCTATAGCCTTACCCACGTGGCGAATATGCAATTTGAAAGGGTTAACAGTCTTTTCCAGTTTCCAGCCAGAGTCTGGACATGGCACAGGCTTGAGATGAGAGGCATGGATGCAGGAAGTGATTCCCTCTACTTTTACTGCTGTAGGTGCTATAAGTAGCACCTGGAATGTTCCTTTCCACTGGGGTTCCAGGGATGACACCTGATGTCATCTTATTCAGAGGAAGTCTCTTTCTTGATATCAACGTGGATTCCCCTCGTCCCCAGGTTGGAAGCCAGTAGCCACCTGTTTCCACAGGTATAGCTGAGTTCTTAAAAGAGATTTAAGTCTGTCAAGCAAGGGTGTGTGGAAGGGATCCTTAGGTCTTAGAGTCGGGGTTAGGTCTCTTAGTGGAGGAGGGGCCCCATAGAGAATTTCATAGGGGGTGAGGTTACACAAAGAAACAAAGGGAGTATTTCTTGCATGAAACAGTGCATAAGGCAGGAGCATAGTCTAATCTTTTATGCCGGTCTCTAAGCTTAATTTCGTTAAGGTCTCTTTAATGGTTCTATTTATTTTTTTTATGTGTCCTGAGCTCTGGGGTCTATAAGTGCAATGTAAATTCCAATTAATCCCTAGGGTCCTGGCTAACCCCTGATTTTCCTGGCCCATGAAGGCTGTTCAATTATCAGACCATGTTACATTAGGCAGGCCGTGTCTTTGATAAATATCTTTCAGGAACTTCTTGACCACAATTTGTGCCGGTTTTCTTTTATTTTTTTTGGTGGGAAAGGCTTCAATCCATCCTGAAAATGTATCTACAAAGACTAGGAGATATTTAAGTCCATACCTTGCTGGCTTAATTTCAGAAACGTCCACTTCCCAGATTTGTCCTGGTCTGGTTCCTCATAGGTGCTTTCCTGCAGGAAGCTTGGAAGGGTAAGCATTAACCAATTGACAGAACTGACAGGCTTTTGTTAACCATTCAATTATTTCCTTTCACTGTGAGTGAGTTAGTCTAAAACTCTGTTCTTGATCCTACAGTAATGCCTGCAGTTTTTTTGAACCAAGTTGATTGAGTTGATGTACATTTTTAACATAGTGTAGGGCTTTCTGAAATTCCAGGCTGGGCTCACTGAAGTTGAGGAGTTCATTGTCAGTGTTCTTAGATATTATCAAAAGCTTGCTGGTGCTCAAGGGTCCATTGGAATTGGGCATTCTCATTTAACAGTGGGTATAAAGGAGCAGCTAAGAACACAAACCCAGGTCCATAACCTGCTAAAGCCAGCAGTCCCAAGAAACTCTCTATGTTGTCTCCTGTTAAATGGGGGTGGTATCTGCACAACGGTTTGTTTCCTGGGCTCAGTAAGCCATCATTTACCGTGCCTAAGGGAATACCCCAGGAAGATTACTTCTTGCTGGCAAATTTGGGCCTTTTTGTCCGAGGCTCTCTACCTGAGTTGAGCAAGCTCAGATAATAGTGCTTGGGTCTCAGACTCACAGTTTTCTTTGGTGTTGGCTGCCAGTAGCTGGACATCCACATATTGAAGCAGAATGACATCGGGTTGCATAGTTCTAAAGTTGTTGAAATGTCTGTGAAGGGCTTCATCAAAGAGAGTGGGGGAGTTTTTGAACACCTGTGGGAGTCTAGTCCAAGTTAGTTGAAAAGACGTTCTGGTTTCTGGGTCTACCTACTCGAAAGCAAACAGCAACTGACTATCTTTATGCAGAGGCAAGCAAAAGAAAGCATCTTTTAAGTACAGAACAGTATACCATTTACACTCAGCCACAGCAAAGAGGTTATTGGGGGTCCAGCATGCTGGGGCTCAGAGCTCATTTGAATAGAGCAGAGAGCCTGAGAACAGCTTTAACAGAACTTATATACTTTTCTTGGAGAGGGCAGAAAGGGAAATTTATTGATGGGTCAGGGCGAGTGTGCGGTTTGCGTGCACCCGGGTGAGGGAGTATATTCTGCAGTTTGGCATTTGGGGACAGCACATTCTGGGAACAAAATTAGCAAACAGTTCTCAAAATTTCAACAGTGGTTTGTTAAGCATACAGAAAAACAGGAAGTGACAAGTGCCTATTTTATTAACCTTTCACCTAAGCAAAATGGAAAGTGAGCATGGATTACTAAAAACAACCATGTCCAGGTTGCCTAATGCTCTCAAATGTGAATCCTATTGGAGGCAACATATGTCTTTCTTCCTAAGATTATATATTTAACCTCAACCATGTTGAAAATGTCTAACCCTATTTCATTATACTTTGCCTGATTTCCTAATGTCTCTATTGATATCTGCTTTCCTACATATTTTCCCCAGTTCATCATTGTGACTGACTCTTCATATGTGCTCATATTTACGTTCACTATCTACCCAAAACCCTATTGCTAATGAAACTTTTGTCCAAATCCTATATTCACTCTTTTTTTCTGAACCTACTGACTACCTTCCTAATCCTGCCGACTATTCCTTTTTGACTTAATGTTCTCTAGGACATTTAATCATCCAAGGTACAAGGTCCTCTGCCATTGCACATCGATTTATCTGAGATATCTGTGCAGAACATAATTCAAAGCTAAGTATCTCACTAAAGGGCCCAATGCCCTTCTGGGCTTCAAATCGTACCTAGATTTCAGGTTTCATACTTATATTTCACCTATATATTCTTGTGAATATTGCAGGTTCCCAATACCATTATTCATCCCGCAGAATGTTTCCTAACCCAAATAGAATATGTTATTAACCCTAACCATACACTGTTCCCTCAATCTAACTTCACAAAAGAGCAGGGACAGAGTTGGTCTTACAATACACGAATGTAGGGGATCTTCCACCTGTTGAGAATCTCAAAGTTTGATGCAGAAATGATCCCTAGAGAAGATGTAGCAGCTATGAAGAACCTGAGAGAGCAAAAGTCATCTTCCATGGCAAACCACCTGTTCAGGATGAAGTGATGTGTCTGAATCAGCCTCTCTCCTACTGATATAAAGAAGATGGACCAAACCAACCCTGTGTGGAGAGCTTCTCCTGGGTGTCTATGGTTGATATACCATTCTAACTTCTGAAAGTGTCACAGGAAGTAGGGGCAGCCTCCATCTCAAGGGACCCTTCGAAAGAAGTGTTAGGACAAAGTGGTTGCCAAGGCAGTGACCTCATTCCCTTCCTGTTGGAATTGACCTACCTCACTTCTTTGGTGATGTAACTCTCTGAACTTCGGATCCAGGAAGCCAGGCACTCAGAGCCAGTCCCAGTCCCATTCCCAGTGGACTTACTTGTTTGGATTTACCAAGGAGAGAGTCTGTCTCTCTTGGTACCTAATGGTTTGAGGATGACAAAATGCAAGTAGAGCTCTGAAGATGGGCCTTTAATGAGAAAGCAGGTAGTGGTCAGCACAGGCTCCATACAACTTCACAGAGATGGACAAGGAGACCAGACCTGAGACAGGACAGGCCATTTTGGGGGAACATAGTATGGCCCACCAGTCAGAGGACACTCTGGATAGTCACAGACTTACTTGGGGGAAGGAGGTGACTTTTTGAGTGTGGGTGTGAGTTTGTGGTTTTGTCTCATGTTCTGAGAATAGGTAGGAAAGGCGGTTTGTTTGGTTTAGAGTGGACTGTTTCTAGAAAGTCCTTTGACAAGGCGAGTGTGTTTCTGTCTATGTATCCCACTGTGTCCTTGGTTGTACACATTAGAAAACAGAATGGATTAATGGATGTATCCTGTCTAGTAGAAAGCTTCCCAGCATTCATCCTGCCCATTTTAGGAAAGGACTGCTGGTTGCTTTTCGATGGGCAACACCTACTATCTTCCTAAGTTACTGTTTTCTTTCTGAATTCTGGACACTCTCCAGAATAGGCTCATGGTTTTTGTCCAAGATATGTACCACCTCCAAGCTCTGTGACATGGCCATGTACTGGATAGCTGAAGGGAATTGTAAGCATCTCAGAAAACTCAGATATCAGTGTGACCAATAAAGTCTCAGTGGAGAAACCCTGCATTGGGATTTGCTGACTTATTGTTCTGTTACCCTGAAGTCAGGAAGGTCTTTGCCTCAGGCCACCCCTTTGTGAATTTTGAAGAAAACAGTTTTAAAATGGAAGTGAATGGGCATCACCTGTGGCTCTTTGCTTAACTGCTTTGGAAAAGTATGTGTCTGAATCAGCCTTGTGGCTCTGTTTGAGGCTGTGGCTTAGATTATCAGCGACTGATGAATCTAAAGAAAGATCCAATGTGTGCATTCAAAACCAAAATGGCAAAAAGATCAGTCATTGAGCATGAAGTCTCTCGCCTTCCTCTGTAAGTTTCCTGACCTCCACCAAGTGAGAATAGATATCCTTTGGGTCAAATGAGTTCTTTGAAGCGCTGCAAAGTTACTGTGGTTTAATAATTACTCCAAATCACATAAGGAATCTATACCTGACAGTCAGTAGGCCTCAAATTGGAGAAGCAGTGCAGTATTAAAGGAAGAACTATGTGATCAATCCTGGTTCACAGGAAGGGTGTTCAGGCCATCCTGAGGTTAGGCAAATGAGGGGCAAGGGAGCTTATTTTGGACACTCTCTTGGGCTGCGCCATTCATGGAAACCTCTAGCCAAAGGGTATAATGAGTGTATATATGTAAGAAGATGAGTGCCATGTGAGAGTGTTTTGGTTTTAATTGTGGTCATTTGTGTGGCAGTTGGAAGAGATGACTGGGTCCACCTGGTCTTGAACACTGGTGTGATTCTCCTCAGAGACTGAGTTCTGAAACTGACCTCAGAGAAGTAATTGCTTTGGAAAGAGATGTGTCTTAATCAGGCTCTTGGCCCTGTGTGAGGCTGTGGCTTAGATTATCAGCAACAGACGGATCAAAAAAATGATCCCATGTGTGCATCCAAAACCAATATAGCCAAAAGAGCAGTCATTGTGAATGAAGTCTCTCACCTTCCACTGTAAGGTTCTGAAAGAATAAAAGAAATTGAAATTGAAATGTAAAGAACCAGGTTTTGTAAAGTTTCCAAGCTGCACTCAGAACCTGAAATTCCTGTGGCAGTTAAGACAATTCCTGGAACTGCCCATTAGATGTGTGTTGAAATCTTCCCTGACCACCTAGTTACTTAACAACCCCTTCCCAGAAGCCGTGCATCTCACCACGTATTCATCTCAGGGCTTCAACCAATCAGTTTAAATGTATACCCCTTCTCAGGGTTGACCAATCACCCCCTGCCCCAACTTTTCCCGCCAATGAATGTGCTAATCATGTTTTAGAGTTGTTACTTGATTTTCCCGTGGTACATGATGATTTCCTAAAGGAGGCTATGATGTATGTAAAGTCCCTGAGCTCTCTAAAGAATGTATATAAACGCTGCTCAAGTTGTTCTCGGGGCTCTTTGTTCTTTGCTCCTCTGAAGGGAGCTCTGAGCCCTAGCATTCTGGACCCCCAATAAACGCTTTGCTGATGCATGAGAAAGCCTCTTTGTTGTCTTTTCCTTTGACGTTCGCAGCACCTTTTCATCTGGAGGCCCCAGGTGAGATATCCGGCAGCGGTGGACGGAAGACCTCAAGGGACTCCTCTCGGAGTAAGTAAGGCGCCTCTTTCTGGTTTCGGGTTTCAGGCTAGGGCGTGGCAAAGTGGCTGTTGGTGAAGAGCATTAGCTCTCTCCTATGGGGTGACAGACTTGTCACAGAGCCAAGGTCACGTCCCTGAGGGACACTCCGGAGGACTAGGGAATTCAAGGAATAGTAGTTTCCTCAACTCGGTTATGTTTTGCTTCAGGATTCAATTTGCCAGCCCATCAGGTTTTGCCGGTAACTCAGTTTTGGTCATTGTTCTGAACTCATGTTGAGTTTACTGTCTGTCTTTATTGTCTAACCCATTGCCAGTTACTCAGTTCTAATCTTTGTGTTGGACTCATGTTAAACGTTTACTGTTTGTCTCTGTCTGTGTTGTGTTTGTGTCTTCACTGTCCCTGTTTGAGTAACTCCCATTATGGGACGAAGCACTTCCTCTTCTCTGTCCCTGACCCTTGATCATTGGACTGATGTCCACTCAAGGGCCCAGAATCTTTCTTTTTCAGTAAAACACTGTACCTGGCAGACTCTCTGTGCTTCAGAATGGCCCATCCTTGAATTCGGATGTCCCCAGAAGAATCCTTCCACTTTCGTCTTATCTGAAAATTCAGAGATATTGTCATTCAGCCGGGGCCACGTGGCCAACCAGATCAACAGCCATATACCCCTTCCCCCACATTCCTATCATTCAAACTTTCCGCTCCTCTCCCTCTTCCTTCCATTCTCCCTGAGTCACAAGACTGGACACTCCACCCCCTCCTTATCGTCTACTCTCCCTCCCCAACCCCCAACACAGTTCCTGATGATCCTCCCACCGCTGACTCAGCCTCTCCACTGCTAGAGGCAATTGGGCCAGACCCAAGCCCTCCAGGGGACTTCCCCGCAGCAGCAGCAACCCCTCCTCTCCTGAAGGAAGCTGGGCAACCTAAAGGAACCCACCGGCGACGGATAATAGAAAACTCAGAAGCCCCTGTGATGCTCTCTCTCCATTCCTATGGGCCCATGAACCGACCCAACTGGGACTCCAACACCTTTGAAGGTGGGAAGCATCTGTCCACATATCTCCAGGCTCTAATAGCGGGTCTCTGAGTGGCCTCCAGAGAGCCGACCAATTTGGCCAATGTAAGAGAGATTATCCAAGGGCCTAATGAGTCTCCCTCTATGTTTCTGGAGAGAATTAAGGAAGCATATAGAAAATATACTCCTTTTGATCCTCAGGCAGATGACCAAAAGGCATTTGTTACAATGGCCTTTATTGAGCAGGCTGCCCAAGATATTAAGAGAAAGTTACAATGTCTAGATGGGATACAAAATACGACCTTAAGAGATTTAGACAGAGAAGCTGAAATAGTATATTATAAGATATATATTATAAGTGTATAGTATAAGTATATAAGTATATTATAAGAGAGAAACTGAGGAGGAGAGGGAACAGAGGAGAGAGAAGGAAAGGGAACAAAAGGAGGATGAAAGGAGCAAAAGGCAGACAAAAGCATTGGCTAAGGTTTTCTTCACAGCAGCAAATACGCCAGAAATTAAAAAGCAGGGAGTCAGAAAGGGATACTTGGGCCCACGCCAAAGGCTGTCCCTGGCCTCAGATCAATGTACCTACTGTAGAGAAAAAGAACACTGAGTCAAAGAGTGCCCCAAAAAGAAGAAGCCACGGCAGCCCGCCATGCTGACTCTAGAAGAGTACTTGGAATGTCAGGGCTCGGATCCCCTCCCCAAGCTCAGGGTAACATTTGAAGTGGAGGGGACTCCAGTGAACTTTGAAGTGGATACAGGAGCAGTATACTCAGCCCTTAAGGCTTCACTGGGCCCCACATCAAATAAATGGTCCCTAGTTCAAGGGGCTAATGGCACTACATATCGGGCTTGGACAACTAAGAGGATTATGGAAGTAGGAAAATGAAAAGTCCACCACTCTTTCCTAGTAATCCAAGAATGCCCAGCCCCATTGATGCACAGGGATCTGCTTACCAAACTCGGGGATAGAGTAACTTTTAACCCTGATGGTCCCCAAGTGGATGTTCTAAAGCCTTCAGTAAAAACTCCCATAGTCAGAGAATTGACTATGTCTGTAGAAGATGAACATCAACACTTCGTGCCCCCTAGGACTGATCAAAGAGGCAAACTACAACAGAAATGGATAAAAGATTATCCTAATGCCTGGGCAGAAACTGCTGGGTTAGGTCTAGCCGTAAAACAACCTCCAATAGTAGTAGAATTAAAAGCCTCGGCCTCTCCAATCAGTGTTAAACAATATCCTCTAAGCAAAGAAGCTAAGGATGGGATAAGTCCCCATATTCAGAAATAATTGGCCATTGGGGTCCTAAGGCACTGTCAATCAGCCTGGAATACCCCCCTGCTACCAGTAAGAAAGCCAGGAACTAGGGACTACAGTCCTGTTCAAGACCTAAGAGAGATCAACAACAGAGTGCAGGACATTCACCCCACAGTACCCAATCCATATAATTTGCTTAGCACTCTGAATCTGGAGCGGGAATGGTACACTGTGCTGGACTTAAAAGATGCTTACTTCTGCTTGCCTCAACATAAGGACAGTCAGTTGCTGTTTGCTTTCGAGTGGATAGACCCAGAAACTGGAACATCTGGCCAACTAACCTAGACTAGACTCCCACAGGGGTTCAAACCCCCCCACACTCTCTTTGATGAAGCCCTCCACAGGGACATAAACGACTTCAGAACTGCACACCCCGAAGTCACCCTACTCCAATATGTGGATGATCTGCTACTGGCAGCGGACACCAAGGAGAACTATAAGTCTGGGACCCAAGCACTATTATCCGAGCTTGCTCGGCTTGGATATAGGGCTTCTGCCAAAAGGCCCAAATTTGTCAGCAAGAAGTAATCTTCCTGGGTTATTCTCTTAGGGGTGGCAAATGATGGCTCACTGAGAACAGAAAACAAACCATTGTGCAGATACCACCCCCATCTAATAAGAGACAACTCAGAGAGTTTCTTGGGACTGCTGCCTTTTGCAGGTGATGGATTCCTGGGTTCACCTCTCTGGCTGCCCATTTATACCCGCTGATAAAGTGTAATGCCCAATTCCAATGGACCCCTGAGCACCAACAAGCTTTTGATAATGTCAAAAAAAGTGCTGCTATCTGCTCCGGCCTTAGCACTCCCAGATATAGATAAACCCTTAACTCTCTACATCGAGAAAAAGAAAGGAATAGCACGGGGAGTGTTCACTTAGAATTTGGGACTTTGGAACAGGTCGGTAGCATTCTTATCAAAAAAACTGGACCCAGTGGCTACTGGGTGGTCCCGTTGCTTAAGAGCTATAGCAGTGGCAGCGCTTCTAATAAAAGATGCTCATTAATGAACGTTGGGACAGAAGCTATCCATGATAGCCCCCCATGCCCTGGAGAGCATCATCTGTCAACCTCCAGAGAGGTGGCTATCAAACTCCAGAATAAACCACTACCAGAGCCTCTGGATTAGCAAAGACAGAATAACTCTTGGACCTTCTGCTCCACTCAACCTGGATGCCAGAAGAATCATCAGGACCTGTCGCTCATGAGTGTCAACACATACTGTCAGAGGAAACCAGTATAGGACGAGACTTGAAAAATCCAGCCACTGCCTCACCCTGAAGTCGTATGGTTTACGAAAGAGAGCAGCTTCCTCCAAGATGGTATGTGGCGGGCTGGAGCAGCAGTAGTTAGCAAAACTAATGTCATCTGATCCTCTGGTCTCCCAGAAGAGACATAAGTCCAAAAGGCAGAACTGATTGCCCTTACGAAAGCATTGGAACTAGCAACAGGCAAAAGGGCCACCATTACACTGATAGCCGCTATGCATTTGGCAATGCTAATGTGCACAGGGCTATTTACCAGCAAAGGGGGATATTAACCTCCACTGGGAAAAAAAATAAAGAACAAAGTTGAGATTCTCCACCTTCTCTCAGCAGGGCAGGGCACTAAGGAACTAGCTATAGTGCACTGTCCAGGGCACCAGAAGGGAAACGACCTCGTCGCAGTTAAAAACAGAAGGGCAGATGAGGAAGCTTAATTGGCAGCCCTAAACGGAGTGACTCTGTTAACTTTTTCCACACCAGGGGGATCAACATTCAGGAGACTTGGCCACACTGGAACATTCAGGCAACTTATCATGTGAGGAGACAGATACAGAACTCTGGGACCCTACAGAGCCAAGTTTAAAATTTCAAAAAGCCCACCTTTATGTCAAAGACATACACTAGCTCACCCACTTAAGCTCAAAGAAGTTATAGGCTTTCTTAAAGGACCGAAGAAAGGATTTATTAATTTCTGACTCACAGAGGAAAGAAATAGCTTAGCAGGTGACTAGAGCTTGTCAAGTCTGCCAATTAGTTAATGCTTACCCATCCAAGCTTCCTGCAGGGAAGCGCTTACGAGGAACCAGACCAGGACAATTCTGGGAAGTGGACTTTTCCTGAAATTAAGCCAGGAAGGTATGGACTTAAATATCCCCTAGTCTTTGTAGATACTCTTTCATGATTGGTTGAAGCCTTCCCCATGAAGAAAGAAACGGCTCAGACGGTGCTCAAAAAGATTCTAGAAGACATTTTTCCAAGGTTCGGCCTGCCTAAGGTAATAGGGTCCAATAATGGACCGGCATTCGTTGCCCAGGTAAGTCAGGGATTCACCAGGACCCTGAAGATTAATTGGAAGTTACATTGTGCTTATAGACCCCAGAGCTCAGGACAGGTAGAAAGGATGATTAGAACCATCAAAGAGACTTTAAAGAAATTAAGCTTGGAGACCGGCATAAAAAAATGGACTATGCTCCTACCTTAAGCACTGTTTCGTGCAAGAAGTACACCCTCTTCCTCTTTGTGTAAACTCACCACTTATGAAATTCTCTATGGTGCCCCTCCTCCAGTAAGGGACCTAACCCCAACTCTGAGACTTAATTATTCCTTTCACACCCCCTTGCTTGACAGACTTAAAGCCCATGAACAAACACAGCACCCAGCAATACCTGTGGAAACAGTTGGCCACTGCTTATCAGCCTGGAGACGAGGGAACCCCACATCGATATCAAGTGGGAGTCTTCGTCTATGTGAGACGGCATCAGGTATCATCCCTGGATCGCTGCTGGAAAGGACCATACCAGGTGCTGCTTATAACACCTACAGTGGTGAAAGTGGATGGAATCACTTCCTGGATCCGTGCCACCCTTCTCAAGCCTGCGCCCTGTCCAGCATCCGGCTGGAAACTGGAACAGACTGGTAACCCTCTCAAGTTGCGTGTCCGTCGTGTTTGTAGGGCTATGGATTCTTCCCCTGACCACCAGCAGTCCTAATCACCATCAGCCTGTTCAGCAACAATGGCAGCTATAAATCCTACTGGGCAAGTAGTGTGGTCTATTTCACATACAGCCCTCTTATGGACTTGGTGGCCATCTCTCTACCTGGACATTTGTCAGCTTGCCATAGGCCTCTCTGACTAGGATCTCCCTGACATAGAGGACTCCACACAGATCCCACTCAAACCCAAACCAGGGCAACATAGACCACCTTACCCCATGAATTATGGATATCATCTTCCCCAGCTCAGGTGTAAACTAGCCAGTCTTGATTTTTATGTGTGCCCAGCTGATTTCTGAAGTCGCAAACAGGCCCAAACTTGTGGAGGACCCAGTGACATTTATTTTAGATCTTGGGGTTGTGAACAAACGGGAGCTACATGGTTGAACCCAAACTCCCCAGACAGTATCATTCAGGTTGGAAAAAATGACACCTGGATTGATCCCAAGAAATGTGCCGCTAGCCAAGTTGTGTCAAAAACTCGCTGTGGAAAGAATAGTCTATGTTACCCCCTCAATATAACTTTCACTTCCAAAGGAAGGGGCTACCTCAGAACAACATGGTCTATGGAAAATACGTGGGAAATGCGATTCTATATTTATGGCCCTCGTTATGACGTTGGTCACTGGTTCACCATCCTGCTTAAAAAGGAGGAAAATCCCACAGCAATAGGGCCCAATCCCCTCAAGCCAGGAATTAAGCCTCCAAAACCTCCCATGCCTAGATCTACCAGAACCCCTCTACCATCTCATACTTCCCAGTTTCCATCTTTGCCTACTTCCCCAGTCCAGAGTACAGTTGACTCCTGCCCCTGGGAACTAATTAAAGGAACCTTAATTGTACTGAACTCCACACAGTCAGAACTCCTTGCATTTCAACCCATGTATTTGACAGCTTTGTAAATTATTGTGTAATGGTGCAGATACTCCCCAGGGTTCTTTATTATGATGCAGAATCATTTTAAGGTCTACTAGGGGGACAAACAACCTGATTTTGCTGTCATCCAGTGTCCCTTACTCTAGCTATCCTATTGAGGATAGGAGCTGCTGCAGGAGTGGGTACGGGAACAGCTGCTATCATCCATGGGTCACAACAAATGGCCTGATTAGAAACAGCAATAGATCAAGACTGGAAGACATTAGAGACCTCCATCACAGTGCTGTAGGAATCCTTAAATTCTCTCTCTGAAGTTGTTTTACAGAACAGGCGAGGATTAGACCTCCTCTTCATGAGGGAGCAGGGCCTCTGTGCTGCACTGAGAGAAGAATGTTGTTTTTATGCTGACCATACTGGAGTTGTAAGAGAATCCATGAGCAAATTGAGAAAATGCCTTGAAGAGCGCCAGAGAGAAAGGGAGATTCAACAAGGGTGGTTTGAGTCATGGTTTACCCAGTCCTCCTCGTTAACTACACTCCTATCAGGCTTAGCTTGACCCCTGATCATCCTTATGGTGTTGCTAACTGTGGGACCTTGTTTGCTTAACCGCTTAGTTTCCTTTCTCCAGGCTCAAATTGGGCAGGAAAAACTCATGGTAATTCGACAGAAATACGCTCCACTGGCAGAAATAGAGTGTGAGACCCCGCAATAATTATGATTCATTACTTTTAAGATTAAATGTAGTAAGAAAAAGGAGTGGGAAATGAAAGAATAAAAGAAATTAAAATTGAAACATAAAGAACCAGGTTTTGTAAAGTTTCCAAGCTGCACTCAGAACCTGAAATTCCTGTGGCAGTTAAGAAAATTCCCGGAACTGCCAATTAGATGTGTGTTGAAATCTTCCCTGACCACCTAGTTACTAAACAACCCCTTCCCAGAAACCGTGCAGCTAATCACGTATACATCTCAGGGCTTCAACCAATCAGTTTAAACGTATACCCCTTCTCAGGGCTAACCAATCACCCCCTGTCCGACCTCTTCCTGCCAATGAATGTGCTAATCATGTTTTTGGGTTGTTATTTGATTTTCCCGTGGTATGTTGATTTGCTAAAGGAGGCTATGATGTATGCAAAGTCCCTGCCCTCTCTAAAGAATGTAAATAAACTCTGCTCAAGTTGTTCTTGGGGCTCTTTGTTCTTTGCTCCTCTGAAGTTAGCTCTGAGCCCCAGCATGCTGGACGCCCAATAAACCCTTTGCTGTGGCATGAGACAGTCTCTTGGTGGACTTTTCCTCCGACTTTTGACCGACCTTTTTACCTATGAAGGACCTGAGAGAGCAAAAGTCAAATCCATGTCAACTTCCATGTCAAACAACCTGGTCAGAATGAAGGAATGTGTCTGAATCAGCCTCTCTCTTCTTAATGTAGATTAAATGGACCAAACCAGGCCTGTGTACAGAGCTGTTCTCGGATGCCTATGGTTGATATACCATTCTAACTTGTGAAAGTGTCACAGGAAGTAGGGGCAGCCTCCATCTCATGGGACCATTGGAAGCAACTGTTAGGACAAAGTGGTTTTCCATCACAGTGACCTCATTCAGTTCCTGAAGGAAGTGACCTACAACACTTCCTTGGTGATGGAACTCTCTGAACTTGGGATCCAGGAAGCCATGCACCCAGAGCAAGTCTTAGTTTCAGTCCCAGTGGTCTCAATTGTTTGAATTTACCAAAGACAGAGTCAGTGTTTCTTGGTACCTACTTATGTGATGATGGCCAAATTTCAGGAGAGCTCTGAAGAGCGGCTTTTTCTGAGAAAGCAGGTAGTGGCTCAACCATGGCTCCTGACAACTTTAAAAAGTTTGCAAAGAAGACCAGATCTGAGATAGGACAGGCCATTTCGTGGGAACATAGTATGGCCCACCAGTCAGAGGACACTCAGGATAGTCACAGTCATACTTGGGGGAAGGAGGTGCCGTTGTGGGTGTCGGTGTGAGATTGTGGTTTTGTCTCATGTAGGTTTGGACTGGAAAGTTTCTAGAAAGTCGTTTGACAACACGAGTGTTTCTATGTCTGTGTATCCCACTGTATCCGTGGTTGTAGACATTTGAAATGCGAATGCATCAATAGTTGTGTCCTGTCTAGTATAAAGCTCCCCAGCATTCTTCTCACCCAATTTAAGAATGGAGTGCGGCTTGCCTAATGGAAGGTGAACAGCTACTATCTTCCTAAGTTCCTCTTTTCTTCCTGAATACTGGCCACTCTCCAGAGTATCCTCATGGTTTTGTTTCCAAGATATGTACCACGTCCAAGCTCTGTTACATGGCCATGTACTGGATAGCTGAAGGGAATGGGAGCATCTCAGAAAACTCAGATATCAGTGTGACCAGTAAAGTCTCAGTGGAGAAACCCTGCTTTGGGCCATTTGCTTACTTATGTTTCTATTACCCTGAATGTCAGGAAGGTCTTTGCCTCAGGCCAACCCTTTGTGAAGCCTGAAGAAAACAGTTTTCAAATGGAAATGAATGTGCATCACCTGTGGCTCTTTGCTTAATTGCTTTGGAAAGGGATGTGTCTGGAACAGCCACTTGGCCCGGTGTGGTGGCAGTGGCTTAGATTCTCAGCACCTGATGGATCTAAAGAAAGTTTCCAAGTGTGCATCCAAAACCAAAATGGCCAAAAGAGCAGTCATTGTGGATGAAGTCTCTCACTTTCCTCTGTAAGCTTCCTGAGCTAAATCAAGTGAGAATAGGGATCATTTGGGTCAAATCATTTCTTCAAATCCCTGCAGAGGCTAGCCGATAGGGGCTTGGGTTTTCTATGATACCAATTCACATAAAGAATCTATACCAGACAGTCATTAGTCCTCAAATTGGAGAAACAGATCAGATATAGGGCAGGCCTATTTGATCACTCTTGGTTCACAGCAAGGGTGTCCAGGCCACCCTTACTTTAGGCAAATGAGGGACAAGGGTGCTTATTTTGAACAGTGTATTGGGCTGTGCCCTTCATGGAAACCTCCAGCCAGAGTTTATGATGAATGTCTATGTGGAAGAAGAGGAGGAGCATGTGGGAGTGTTTTAGTTTTAATTGTGGTCATTTGTGTGGTGGTTGTAAGAGATGCCTGGGTCCACCTGGGCTTGAACTCTGGTTTGATTCTTCTTAGAGAATGCGTTATGGAACTGACTTCAGAGAAGTATTGCCATGAATTGTGTTGGGATTTTAGGAGGCCACACATGAGAGTCGCCCTTGGACACTGAGATCTAAGCCCAGAGTGGCTTTCCACAGAGCACTGGGAATCTCAGCCAGGATATCACATGATTTTATTCTGAAAGACTTGGAAGCCATAGTTGAGAGTCAAAACACACATGGACCTTACATTGTAGACCTCAATGGGGCTGGCTTCCTGTGACCTTTTGGCCAGTCTTTGGGAACCCTTGCCTGTGAGAGTTCTCTAGATTATTCATTGAAATGTGCTTCCTCTAAATTTAATGGTTCCTTAATGAATTCAAACCCACAGTTTCTCCAACTTCATCTTTGAAAATGGCTAGATAAATACCATGAAATTTTTGAACTTCCCATGGCCACCTGCCACTGGAGAACCTTTGGATGTACAGTTGCTGATCCTGAGTGTACCAGACAGTGCCTTGATTGACTGGGTTTTATGAAAATGGTGTAGAACAGAGATGCCAGTATGTTGGGGCCTGCTGAGTAGTGGGCCAAAAGCTGTTGTGTGCAGGTGTGTGATAAAACATCTGTGGTCGGGACATGTGATTCTGCCATTGACATCCAAATGACTTGTGGCTGACATGTTACAGACAGGAATCACTTATATGTCTGAAACCTCTCCATAAAAGGCATTTTGTTATATGGAGACGTTTCAGGGCAATGTTCAGAATCAGGTTGCTATGGTCAAAGGGTCAAGCTATGTGGGATAGAAGCCTGGTTGGTGCATTCTCCTGCAGACCCGGACCCACCACACGTGACAGGACTCCCTCCAGCACTGTGTACCAGTTGAACTCATTGTATTTCATGAAGCAAATACCAAACTCCCAGTGCAGTAGAAAGAAACACCATGAAAATTGGAGGATGACCAAATGGCTTCACAATCCACATGCGGAGACACTTAGCTTTCAGTGGCCACAGTTTACCTACAGAGAGAAGTCAGCACTGCTGCCTCATGTTCTTTGAAAAAATTGAAACAATGTTTTCCAGGTCTCATAGATGTAGACCCATCTTTGATGGTCTCATTTGAATGGAAGCTAAAGCTTCTGACAACAACATATATGTCGAGTGCGCATCGTCAAAGGCATTTTCTCAAGAAGTCTTTAGTCCGGCAGAGCTCCAGGTTTGTGTAGTGTTTACCTTTTAGACCAGGTCGCAAGAAAAGACCACTGACTCCAATTAAAATCAGATTAAAGCAAGCTTATTATTTCCACCACCCTGGCTGCCTCTCCCTCCCAAAACGTCGGGAACAGAAGAGCAGCCCAGCTTTATAGCCCAGAAAGTTACACAAAAGTGGGGTTAAAAATAACAGAATTCTGACAAGCATCACACTAATGGTAGTTTACATTTTTGTTTGCTGGCCCCAACATCAGAATTTATGAGGACCATTAGAGCCTCAGAGAGTGTCGACTGGCCAGGGAAGGCCAATATTTATGAGGTGTCAACAAAGTTTCAGAGAGGGCTGTTATCTGGTCAGATAGCCAGGCATGGGTGAGTTCAAGGCACGGGCAGGCATTCCAAGCAGCTTCTGATATTGCTGCAATTTATAGTTAAGCCAAAATTATCTTTTCACGGCTTTGTGGCAAGATGGCTCCCAATTTTAATAAAAGATAAGGTTGGGTCAATCATTCCCCCCTTTTCTAATGTGTTCCTTTCGTATATTTGATTGGGTAGGAAGAGCCCTGTGGGAATTTTAATCCCTCAGGTAATAGTCTCCCGATTTTTTGAACTCACCCAAAAACACGTCTCCCTGATTTTACCTGACTTAATTAATTACTTATATTGATATTCTATTTATTTTTGTCTCCATTGTTGTAAGAAGAGAGGCGTCACTCATTTAGACTTCTTCTGAGCTGAGAGAGGGTGACGTGAGGGGGCACCGCCTGAGGGACATTAGTCGCCTTTTAGAAGTCAGTTAGGTTTGAAGTCTGGATTGGGAAGAACAGGTAGTAAAGTCATCTGGGGATGGGTTCTTCTATGAGAGAAACAAAAAAACATGAGTACTTAATAAATGTTGCAGCAGCTGGAACATGTCACTGTATAGAAGTTTCCTCACCAGTCTTAAATATTCCCAGTTATCAGGACTGTCAACTTAATATTTAACTTTTAGTGTTACATTTGTCCCTCCCCATAAGATTCAGTTTAATAATTTAATGTCATCTGATCTTGCAAAATACTTTTACTAGTATGACCTCTGTGTCTAATAGAGAAACCTTTAATTCTCTTACTCATTGCTGCATAATCATACTAACAAATACCAAGACTATATGTTTAGGTTAAGAATATCTGTAGGCCTTAAACTAAAAACTTCTGCCTCTGGCAGATAATCTTGATAGCCTCTTTTTATAGTTATCAGGCATTCCTGTCTGAGAATCCTTCTTTGTAGCCTTTAGTCTTACTTATTTTGGGAGGCTAACATAAAGTGTATACCTTAAAATATTATTATTACTATTATTATATAAAATGCCCAGGAATGGCTGTAATTTGTTTTTAACTGTCTTTTCTAAGTTTTTAAGATGAAGCAGTCAAACTGACTTTTGTTTCTATCTATTGTGAACAGTCAGCTGAGCTTTTATGGGAGTCATTCCTGGGGAAACTTGAGAGCAGCTTCTCAGTTCTGCTAGTGCCATTTGTGCTAGGTGGGTCCAGGTCTTGTTTGACCATGTGGCTTCCCTCGGAAGCATCAGGGATGTCTCCCTTCTCTGATGACTCTCCTCTTCGTAGCAAATGCACTGATTGGCTTTCTGTTCTCCAGTGGTCTCATTAATCTCCCTGATAAGGAAGTTATGTGGTTCAGAGTTGCAAAGCTCTTTAGAGAAGTCCGCTGTTCCCTGGATACAGACTGACTCAGAGGGCAAGAGCCAAATATTGGTTTTCTTGTCCCTTTTCATATAACTTTAATTTTAAATCCTAATCTTAAACATCTATCAAATAAATTTTAACAGACTTATATTAAGAGTACTGGGCTTTAATGTCTATAATTTAAAATTATTTATCTTTTTATTATTTGGGATCTGTATTATTCTGTCTGTCTTGTAGGTGATGGCTAATTATCTTAAATTAACCAATGTTGTGTTCTTAAAGCAACACTTCTGTAAAACACTAACAGGGAATCTTTATATCACCCATAAGGAAATTACAAAATAAAATTAACTACAGTAAACAAACTTAGTTCGTGTAATAGCTACCCTAAAATTTTTGGCTGAGTGATACATTATATCCTCTGTTTGAGATGCTAGTAATGTTGACAGGAAAAAAAAAACTTTTGAAAATATCTTTAAATGAAATAACATCTGACCTACTGCTTTCGTAGTCATTCTCACATAATAAGATGGGACACAGAGCCTTATCTCAGGTAAGGAAGGGATCTTTATTAATCTTAAGTGTTTTAATTCTAAAGCTAATCTTTGTTTTTTAAATATCATTTTACAAAGTTTACATAAATTGTTTGAGGTCACATGAACATTAGCTAACACCATATGATATAGCATTTAAAACATGAATTAAAAAAAGGCTGAAAGTTTTTAACCTTTACATAGATTAGGCTCTCATTAACTTAAAATACATTTAAATTGTTCCCCAATATAAAAAGTAACATAAAAGTTTACATATCTTATTGACAACAGGTAAATAAATCCCAATATATATATATATATATATATATATATATTTTTTTTTTTTTACCATACAACTTCAGAACACCAGCTTGATATAATGCTCTTTTAAAGTTTCTACCTTACAGACTTGTATACCTGGACGATATGAGCACATTAATAGCATCACAATTGCATTGATTTTTCTACATTTACCAAGTTTAGCTTTTAAAGAAATGGCAGTACAGTGCTCTAAAATAACAGTTCTTATTTAATCAGTTGTTTAATTTTTATGGTTGCTTGCTCTAGAAAAATAAAACTTAATAACCACAATCTTATGGGTAAACTTATGTTTTAAGAAATTTTTGTCTCTTTAACACATGACTGATTTTTACAATCTTATACAGACTTTAGGACAAACTTATACAGACCATTGTAAATCAATCAGATATCTAACAAAAGTACTCATGAATGAGTAATCCCATATCAAATTTACTTTACTTATTTATCAAAATATTAGACAAATGTATTGAACAGTGTACCATTTTTTGTTGAAGAAAAAGTCCTAGAACCAAGGCATATTAGACCTTTTGTCGGCATTAATATTTTATTAGATTTTTGAACACCTAGAAAAACTTGTAAGTTTAAATTTAAAGACATTTATTTTTATCTGTTTATCCAATTTAAATTGTACCAATTAAATCACTTGAATTAAAGATCTTTGGATCCACGTTTTAAAATTTGTTTTTATGAGTGCTTTTTTTATGAGTGCTCCTTATATGTGTTAATTTGTATAACATATATATGATATAGGGATATATGTATATATAGACATACAACACATAACAAAAGTGTGCACACATAATAATAGTAAAGGCCTTGTAGCTTTTTGCAGTTGAAATCTCCATTGCAATGTTTCAAAAACTCCACTGTTGGTCAAAGATAGAGCTGATCAGAATAACATTAACCTAGGTCTGTAGGTTCAAATTCATGAGCTCAAAAAAAGAATACAGAATCTAAGGAAAAAAATAAGAGTCCTAGAAAAAATGACTGCCCAGTAATTAATAAATACCATACAATTTACCTTTTTTCCTGCCTTAGGCCTCAGATCAGTCTCCTACTGAGCTTGCAGGCTTCTTTCATTTGCATTTCAACAAAAGTCCTGGCTGAGGTCTGAAAGGAGCAGGGAAAAACTGCTATTCTGAGCAGACACCTCAGGCCTAAGGCATTTTAACCATAATTTTGAGGTTCGGATGTTGAAAATTATGATACAATTTTAAGATGAAATTCACAAAATTTTATATCTTTACATCTTGTTTTGTCAACAGATACCATACTATGATTTACTATCCTTGTCCAAATTAATGCACTGGTACACACTGTGATATTTTCTCAGTCTACCCAATTCAAAATTAGTGACAAATAAAACTGAATGTTTGAGAAGTTACTTGCCAACTTGGAAGTAGAGTGCTTTAGTTTTCCATCCTAAGTATTTAAGTTATCTGGCATGAATTATCTGAAATCATAAACTAAACAATTACCTAAACCCGACTTTTAACTGCAAGATTGAGCAATGCTACAAAAACCCAACCAGATACCAGATTGTTACAATAAAACATCATCATTTAGACACACATTGAACTAATATCATTCCCAAGAAACAATTTATAATATCAGCACATTATTGCACATGTCTTAAAGGGCCAGAAACAAAGACACAAGACAGACAGAAAGGAGGTCCAGACTATGGCTGACAGACAGAAGCCTTAAAAACAGAGCAGATAAGAGAAAAATTTCCTACACCAGTGGCAGGATAGATGTCCTCACAAGGCGATCAGATGTTTTCACAGAGGGCAACCTGAAATGTAATATCAAGGGTTTCCATGGTGACTTTACTGCATTTAGTGTCCCCTTTTTCTTTTTCTTTTTTTTTAAGAAGACAGAGGTGGCATAATCCTTACAGTGCAGGGAACAAAGGAAGGAATTCCTTGAAGGAGCAGGGCTTTGGTAGATGCTGGGAGTCCCTCAGTCCCTCCTTTTACTTATGGGACTAGCTCCTCTGGTTTGGTTCCACCCCAATCTCGCTCCATCTCCTAACATTTCAGTAGTCAGCTCTCAAAAAGTTCCAGGGTCGGGGGGTTATCAAAATTTGTAACTTAAATTTCGGTTTCTGACCTTGAAGCGAATTAATACCTATTTAATAATGAGGACAGGGTTTGAGAAAAATAAAAAGGGAGGTTTGCTGCTTTGCTAACAAAGCAGAAACACAGGGGACTCTGCCCAAAGGTTGTGACTCTCTTGAACTGGAGCAACAAGGGGTTTTAAAGGAGTTTCCATTGTTAACCTGGGAGATACTCTGTTCCTTGGTGGCCAGCAGGCATTGCCCTCTGCAGTGGGTGAGTTCCAGGCTGCCAGCTAGGGGCTTTTCTCATACTGCTTAACAAAGGGGGGTAAACTTCATCACAGTTTTTTAGAACACAGTCCAAAAGGTGTAAGGCTTACTTGCTTTATTACCCATTTTTACGTCCAATATCCTTAAGTTTTTACCACAGAAATCAAACAACAAAATGCACAAAAACAAACAAACAAAAAACATATAGAACACAAAACAAAACACAAAGAAACAGAAACCTGGTGAAGATACAGAAAAACTGAGGAGCAATGAAATGTCTTGCTGAAGCTCCGGGGTAGGAGCTCCTGCGTGCCCGGCTGCACCTTTCTACCCTTTCAGAGAAATTCCATACAGAACAGAACAGAGGACAGAACAATTCTTGTTACTGTCCTGGACAGGAGTACATGTGAGCCTCCCCAGGCCACCTCTCTGTAATCAGAAGACATCTCCCTTAACCAGATATCAGATGTTATAAAGGCACCACCTACCAATGGAGGCCTCCTCCACCAGGTGCTTGCTAATAGTTTTAGTGTGATGGTTCACTGCAGTGCTCCCTGGACCGAAGGCTCACTCCAAGGCTTTGGAACTTGGCTCTCCAGCCCTGAGCCCTGGAGGAAAGGCCAGCGTCAGAATTTCCAGCAGTCTGGTCTTGTGATCTGGTCACGTCATCTCGCTGGGGAACTCCAAAATGTTAGACCAGGATGCAAGAAAAGACCACTGACTCCAATTAAAATCAAATTAAGGCAAGCTTATTAGTTCAACCGGCTAGGCTGACTCTCCTTCTCAAAACGGCGGGAAAAAGACAGCATCCCCACCTTTCCTACACCCCAGCTTTATGGCCCAAAAAGTTACACAAAAAGGGAGTATCAGAAAACAGAACTTTGACAAGCATCACACTAACTGTAGTTAACATTTTTTATTTGCTGGGCCCAGCATCAGAAATTATGAGGACCATTAGAGCCTCAGAGAGGGTCGTTGTCTGGCCAGGGAAGGCCAATATTTATGAGGTGTCAGTAAGGTTTCAGAGAGGGCTGTGATCTGGTCAGTAAGACAGGCATGGGTGAGTTCAAGGCATGGGCAGGCATTCCAAGCAGGTTCAGAATTTGCAGTAATTTATAGTAAAGCAAAAATTATCTTTCCATGGCTTTAAGGCAAGATGGCTCCCAATATTAATGAAAGATCAGGTTGAGTGATCACCCCTGTCCCTTCCTTTTGGAAACTCCGCTACCACCTCCAAGGTTGTGAACTCCTGATCATTTTCCATTCCAGATAAGTATTCACAGAATTTCTAACTCTTATCCTCTAATTGTGTCTTACTTGGGGCAAAGGTAATGTCAAAGCATTGTTCTGGATGAGAGTGGGAAGATTATTGTATATCACATATTTGCATACACATTGGATTCATTTTCCAATTTTACATTTGAAATACTGAATTCCTGACACTAACCCATACCCTACTAGACTCTGACTAATAATCCTAATATGATGGTGAAACATAACCCAAGCAGAATAGAAATACAAGCCGTTCAGAGGAGGCATGGTGTGTAGTTGGAATTGCCTTTTGCATTATATAGTATAGGAGCTATAAATCTAGTCAATTTTTTGTTGAAATAATTCTACATGTGTTTTTAAAGTTAACAAATATGGGAATCCTGTCTCCCTTTCTCTGTAGCACACGTATTTTTATATGCACATAGAGAATCCTACCTGGTATCACACGTACATACTTGTGAGGTGGCTGAATTGGCAGATACAAATTGTGAGAAGAGATCACTACTCCTAAACGCTGTTTGAACTGAAAATTCAACCTATGGGTGAGCTTCCTAGTTCAATAACATTATACATAAATCCATGTTCAGTAAAATGAATATTTTTGCATCTGTGGATTATATATATATATATATATATATATATATATATATATATATATATATATATATCATGATGATTTTCGATTGGCATATACATGGCTACTTTTTTTTTTTTTGGTTGTTCAAAACGTTACAAAGCTCTTGACATATCATATTTCATACATTAGATTCAAGTGGGTTATGAACTCCCATTTTTACCCCAAATAAAGATTGCAGAATCACATTGGTTACATATCCACATTTTTACATAATGCCCTATTAGTTACTGTTGCATTCTGCTACCTTTCCTATACTCTATGATCCCCCCTCTTTTCCCCTCCCATCTTCTCTCTCTACCCCATCTACTGTAATTATTTTTTCTCCTTGTTTATTTTCCCATTCCCTTCACAACCTGTTATATGTAATTTTGTATAACAATGAGGGTCTCCCTCCATTAACATGCAATTTCCCTTTTCTCTCCCTTTCCCTACCACCTCATGTCTCTGTTAATGTAAATCTTTTCTTCCTGCTCTTCCTCCCTGATCTGTTCTTAGTTGCTCTCATTATATCCAAGAAGACATTTGGTATTTGTTTTTTAGGGATTGGCTAGTTTCACTAAGCATAATCTGCTCTATTACCATCCATTTCCCTTAAAATTCCATGATTTTGTCATATTTTAGTGCTGCGTAATACTCCATGGTGTATAAATGCCACATTTTTGTTATACATTCATCTATTGAAGGGCATCTAGGTTGGGCCCACAGTGCAGCAATTGTGAATTGTACTGCTAAGATCATCGATGTGGCAGTATCCCAGAGGTATACACTATTTTAAGGTCTTCAGGAAATAGTCCGAGAAGGGCAATAGCTGGGTCAAATTGTGGTTCCATTCCAAGCTTTCCCAGGAATCTCCATACTGCTTTCCAAATTGGCCACACCAGTTTGCGGGAACAGCTCTCCTCATAGGCCTGGTTTGGTCCATCTTCTCTACATTAAGAAGAGAGAGGCTTACTCAGACACAACCCTTCATCCTGAACAGGTTGTTTGCCATAGAAGATGACTTTTGGTCTTTCAGGTCTTTCATAGCTGCTTACATCTTCTCCAGGGATCAAATATGCATGGACCTTTGAGGTTCTCAGTAGGTGGCAGATCCCCTACATTGCTGTATTGCAAGACGAACCCTGTCCCTTCTCTTTTGTAAAGTTAGATTGAGGGAACAGTGTATGGTTAGGGTTAATAACATGTTCAATTTGGGTTCGGAATCATTCTGATGGATGAATAATGGTATTGGGAACCTGTGATATTTATAAAACTATAGAGGTGAAATATAAGTATGAAAACAGAAATCTAGGTAAGATTTGTAGCCCAGAAGGGAATGAGGCCCTTGATTGGGATACTTAGCTTTTAATTATGTTCTGCACGGTTGTCTCAGATAAATTGATAATCAATGGCATAGGACCTTGTACCTTGGAAGATTGATTGTAGAAGAGAACATCCACTCAAATTGGGATAGTGGGTAGGATAAGGAAGAGAGTCGGTAGGTTTAGGAAGAAGAGTGAGTATAAAATTTGGATCAAATGTTCTTTAGCAATAGGGTTTCATTTATACAGTGAATGTAAATGTCAGCACATGCGAAGAGTCAGTCACAATGATGAACTGCGGAAAATATAGGAAAGAAGATATCAATAGAGACATTACAAAATCAGGCAATTGTAAAGTGAGTGATAGGTTTAGACATTTTCAACAGGATCGAGATTGAATACATAATTTTAGGAAGAAACAAATATGTATTCACCAATAGAAATGACATTTGAAAGCATTAGGCAAACTGGAAATGGAAGTTTTTAGTAATCCATATTCAACTTCCATTTAGGATTTGGTACAATCATAAGTGTGACCTTTGCATTTTGTGCCCAGAAAATTATTGTGATAAAATATATATGTAGATCATGTGACATGAGTATTTTTTCCACCATTTCTGTGAGCAATATTTGAAGACATATAAATTAGTATTGGGGGTACAAAGTGGTGTACCCTGTGTCTATGAATATAGAGATAATGCATGAATAGAACATACTGTAAATAAATAATATAACTGGTTCCACTTTAAATAATGGATTGAATTGTTATCTGAAAATATATAAGAAATCATATATTGACATACAATCATTAATTCCAACCAGTTATATATCTAATTGTAATCTTAGGGTTATTTTTTATCATGAAGTGTGTGTGAGTTTTGCTTCAAAAGTGATTATGGATCGAAAATAATGTGTTTGGAAAGAAGTCTCATGAAATTACCAATCAAGAAATATGGAGGAATCCATGTGTTCTGAAGCAGGAAGTGATTGAAAGTGAAACAAATGCCTATAAATTTGCTAAATTGTGGATGAAATATATATCCTGTGATGTGCATAAACTGATGAAATAGTATGTACCAGTGTTGAATAAAAATGAACGTCAAAATACACATCATGTACCATAGGAATCTACTTGCATTGATGTTAAACTGGGTCAGTTACTGTACAAATATTAGGATTCGCGTGCATCATTCACCGAAGTTAGTTTTCTTTTTTTTTTTAAATTTTTATTTATGCTTGTTCAAAACATTACATAGTTCTTGATACATCATATTTGTCACTTTGATTCAAGTGGGTTATGAACTCCCATTTGTACCCCGTATACAGATTGCAGAATCACATCAGTTACACATGCATTGATTCACATATTGCCATACTAGTGTCTGTTGTATTCTGCTGCCTTACCTATCCTCTACTATCCCCCCTCCCCTCCCCTCTCCTACCATCTTCTCTCTCTACCCCCTCTACCTTAATAAATTTCTCCCCATGTATTATTTTTCCTTTTCTTCTCTCTTCCTCTTGTATGTAATTTTGTATAACCCTGAGGGTCTCCTTCCATTTCCATGCAATATCCCTTCTCTCTCCCTTTCCCTCCCACCTCTCATCCCTGTTTTAATGTTAATCTTCTTCTCATCCTCTTCATACCTATTCTGTTCTTAGTTAATCTCCATATATCAAAGAAGACATTTGGCATTTGTTTTTAAGGGATTGGGTAGCTTCATTTAGCATAATCTGCTCTAGCGCCATCCATTTCCCTGCAAATCTATGACTTTTGTCATTTTTTAATGCAGAGCAATACTCCATTCTGTATAAATGCCACATTTTTTTTATCCATTCATCTATTGAAGGGCATATAGGTTGGTTTCACAGTCTTGCTATTGTGAATTGTGCTGCTATGTACATCGATGTAGCAGTGTCCCTGCAGCATGCTCTTTTTAGGTCTTTAGGGAATTGACCGAGAAGGGGAATAGCTGGGTCAAATGGTGGTTTCATTCCCAGCTTTCCAAGAAATCTCCATACTGCTTTCCAAATTGGATGCACCAATTTGCAGTCCCACCAGCAATGTACAAGTGTACCTGTTTCCCCACATTCTCACTAACACTTGTTGTTTGACTTCATAATGGCTGCCAATCTTACTGGAGTGAGATGGTATCTTAGGGTGGTTTTGATTCACCTTTCTCTGACTACTGGAGATGGTGAGCATTTTTTCATGTACTTGTTGATTATATGTCCTCCTCTGAGATGTCTGTGGAGGTCCTCGGCCCATTTGTTGATTGGGTTATTTGTTATCTTATTGTTTAATTTTTTGAGTTCTTTGTATACTCTGGATATTAGGGCTCTATCTGAAGTGTGAGGAGTAAAGATTTGTTCCCAGAATTTAGGCTCCCTATTTACCTCTCTTATTGTTTCTTTTGCTGAGAAACAACTTTTTACTTTGAGTAAGTCCCATGTGTTGATTCTAGTTATTAACTCTTGTGCTATGGATGTCCTATTGAGGAATTTGAAGCCCGACCCCACAGTATGTAGATCGTAGCCAACTTTTTCTTCTATCAGACGCCATGTCTCTGATTTGATATCAAGGTCCTTGATCCATTTTGAGTGAACTTTTGTGCATGCAAGAGAAAGGGATTCAGTTTCATTTTGTTACATATGGATTTCCAGTTTTCCCAGAACCATTTGTTGAAGATGCTATCCTTCCTCCATTGATGCTTTTAGCTCCTTTATCAAATAGAAGATTGTTGTAGCATTGTGGATTAATCTCTGTGTCCTCCATTCTGTACCTTTGGTCCACCCGCCTGTTTTGGTACCAGTACCATGCTGTCATTGTTACTATTGCTCTGAAATTTAGTTTGAAATCTGGTATCGCTATACCGCCTGATTCACACTTCCTGGTTAGAATTGCTTTTGATATTCTGGATATTTTATTTTTCCAAATGAATTTCATGATTGCTTTCTCTATTTCTACAAGAAATGCCGTTAGGATTTTTATTGGCATTGCATTAAACCTATAGAGAACTTTTGGGAATATCACCATTTTGATGATGTTAGTTCTCCCTATCCATGAACAGTGTATATTTTTCCATCTTCTAAGATCTTATTCTACTTCTCTTTTTAGGGTTCTGTAGTTTGCATTGTATAAATCTTTCACCTCTTTTGTTAGGTTGATTCCCAAGGATTTTATTTTTATTTTTTGAGGATATTGTGAATGGAGTGTTTTTTTTCTCATTTCCGTTTCAGAAGTTTTGTCACTGATATACAGAAATGCCTTTGACTTATGAATGTTGATTTTATATCCTGCCACATTGCTGAAATCATTTCTTAGTTCTAGTAGTTTTTTTTTTTTGTAGACCCTTTTGGGTCTTCTATATATAGAATTATGTCAGCTGCAAGTAGTGATAATTTAAGTTATTCTTTTCCTATTTTCATGCCTTTAATTTCTTTCATCTGTCTAATTGCTCTGGCCAGTGTTTCGAGAACTATATTGAATAGAAGTGGTGGTAGAGGACATCTCTGTCTTGTTCCAGATTTTAGAGGGAATGCTTCAATTTTTCTCCATTCAGAATAATGCTAGCCTGAGGCTTAACATAGATAGCTTTTACAATGTCGAGGTAAGTTCCTGTTATCTCTAATTTTTCTAATGTTTTGAACATAAAGGGATGCTAAGGGTCTATTGTTCTTATTTATTTTTCGCAGAACCAAGCTTTAGTTTTGTAATTTTTTCAATAGTTTCTTTGGTTTCAATTTTGTTGTTTTCCGCTCTGATTTTAGTTATTTCTTGCCTTCTGCTACATTTGCTGTTGTTTTGCTCTTCCTTTTCTAGGGCTTTGAGATGAAGTGTGAGCTCATTTATTTGTTGTTCTTTCCTATTTTTGAGGAATGACGTCAAGGTGGTGAATTTCCCTCTTAAAACTCCTTTCATTGTGTCCCATAGATTCCGATATGTTGTGTCTGTATTTTCATTTATCTCGAAGAATTTTTTGATTTTCTCATTTATGTCTTCTGTAACACATTAATCATTCAGTAAAATGTTGTTCATTTTCAATGTGATGTAGGATTTTTCCTTCCTTCTTTTTCATTGGTTTCCAGTTTCATTCCATTATAATCAGATAAAATTCATGGTATTATGTCCACCACTTTATATTTATTGAGGGTTGCTCTATGGCATAATATATGGTCTATTTTTGAGAAGGATCCATGTGCTGCTTAAAAAAAAAGTATATCCACTTGATGATGGTTGATATATTTTATATATGTCAGTTAAGTCTAGGTAATTGATTGTGATATTGAGTTCTATAGTTTCTTTATTCAACTTTTATTTGGAGGATCTGTCCAATGGTGAGAGAGGTGTGTTGAAGTCACCCATAATTATTGTGTTGTGGTCTATTTGATTCTTGAACTTGAGGAGAATTTGTTTTATGAACGTTGCAGCACCATTTAATGGTGCGTAAATATTGATAATTTTTATGTCTTGTTGGTGAATGGTTCCTTTTAACAGTATATAATTTCCTTCATTATCCCTTTTGATTAAATTAGTCATGAAGTCGATTTAATTCGATTTGAGGATGGCCACCCCTGCTTGCTTATGAGGACCGTGTGCATGGTATATTTTTTCCCAACCTTTCACCTTCAGCCTGTGTATGTCTTTTCCATTCAGATATGTCTCCTGGAGGCAACATATTGTTGGATTTGTTTTTTGAATCCAAGTTACAAGCCTATGTTGCTTTATTGGAGAGTTTAAGCCATTAGCGTTTAGAGCTACTATTGATATATGGTTTCTACTGCCATCCATGTTTGAATATTTATCGTTTTTTTAAATTTACTTTGTTTCTCCATGATTAGCTTTTCCCCCGCCCTCTGTCAT